>NC_072735.1:153064124-153248609 GCF_026930045.1 Uloborus diversus
TTTCCTATCAATTGATCATGCTTTTGGTTGTTTTCACTTATTTATTATTTTTATAATGCATTTATATTGTGTAAAGCAATCGCAAAATGTTTCATATAAAGTGCATTTTGGGGGTAACGAAAAATCTTTGCTAAGTGATGTGTGAATTTTTATTTGATTTCTCAATTTTACTGAAGCTTACTAATAATTAATTGTGTGTTAGGTTAAATGTCATAATGTATCGTAGGGGCAGAGCAGCACAGAACATAATTGTTCAAAGCAATACAGCCAATATGGCATTAATAGATTTAGTTCCAAAGTTTTCCGGGGACGACACTATTAACGTAAAGAAATTTTTGAGCAAAATAAATGAAGTAGGACTGTTAAGCGATTGGTCGGACGAAGAGAAATTGTCCATTCTGAAACTTAAACTCACCGGGGCAGCTGAATTGTTTATTTCGACAGTCGCGGGAGAAAATGACTTCAACACGGTTGCGAATTTGCTAATAGACCGGTTTGAAAGGAAAATTTCAATTACAGGCGCATTACATGATTTGGCAACATGCTCCCAAAAGCCAACAGAAAGCGCATTTGATTTCGGTCTAAGAATTAGGAAAGTTGGAGCCCAGGTTTATAGTGCAGGGAATATGGTACTAATGCCAGAAGTAAGCCAGAATTTGCTTTTAGCAAGGTTTCTAGCGGGATTGAAAGCAGACATTCAGCGATTTGTGTTGAGTAAGAACCCGCAAACGTTAGATGAAGCAATATCAATCGCTTCACAAGAGGAGGAAAACAATAAAATTCACGAGGCGTCAGTAAAACAAACAGAAATTAGTGATGTACACAGAGTACAAAACGAAATTGTCAGTGAATTGACCAGTCAATTAGCAAAATTAAGCACCGAAGTGCAAACACTAAGAGCTCAAACGAACGCGGTTAATGTGCAGGAGCAAGGGAATAGTAATTCATTTAGGGGGAATTCCTATAGAACCAACGCACATACAGGTAGGGGTTCGTTTACCCACAATAGGGGACGAAGCCAGTTTAACTTCAGATGTCACTATTGTGGAGGCGCAAATCACAAGCTATCTGAGTGTTATGTCAAAGATAGAGATATGAGACAACAAAGGCAAACAAGGAATAGATCCAATTCACGAGATCGTAATAATTACCGCGGGAGAAATAATCAAAATTTAAACTTCAGGGGGAGAAGGCATTAATTAATTTTAGCAGTTACAGGGTCGGCCCTTCTCCCTCCTCAAACCCATACCCTAATTACAGTTTGCCGACGATTGATGTCGAAATTAACGGTGTAAAATGCAATTGTCTTTTGGACACGGGTGCCTCAATTTCCTTACTCGGACCCAGTATTTTTGAAAAATTAGAGAAAAAAGATTTGCAAGAGATCAAATATAATATTTCAGCCAGAACTGTTAATGGGGGGAATTTAGAAATCCAGGGTTGTTTTAAAATTGTTTTGAAAGTTCAAAATTTACCTTTAGAGCAAATTTTTTACATAACTAAGCATGACTTTAACCAAAATTATCAAGGAATCCTAGGGTTTGATTTTTTACAATATAGAACGGCAAATTTAAACTTATACGATAACACTTTGCAAATCATGAACACAAAGATACCAATTACATCAAGAAGCACAGTTGTTAATATAATTGATTTGGGAGAGGAAATTAAATTAAAACTTAATAAGAAAATTTTAATTCCGCCACATTCGAGCTCAGTTATTTACGTTGAAGTGCCCATCTGTACAGACAATTGCGTTAGTGCTAGTATTAAGAAGAATTCCAAGTTAAAAGGTGTCTCGTTTGACAGTGATAAAATTAAGATTGACCATAGTAATAAACAAGCGGCAATCAGAGTTAATAACACCACTGATTCAGGCATTTTTCTAAATAAACACACTAACATTTGCTATGTAAGCAATTTTGAGGAGCTTCCCTCAGACATCCCAGTTTCAAGGGATTTACCTGAACCATTGACGGAAAAAGATTTCAACATGAGCGGATTGAGTGCAAATTTAAAATCAAAAATTTTCAGTATTTTAAAAGATCATGAATCTGCTTTTGCTAGGACGACAATGGAGTTAGAGGAAGCACGAACAGAACCTCATAAGATTCAGCTACATCATAATCACCCCATCAAATGTCCCATTTACAAAATTCCATTTAATTTAAGGGAAGAATTTAGGAGACAAATTCAAGATTTGGAATCAGCTGGCATAATTTCAAAATCAAAATCTTTGTACAACGCCCCAGCTCTTTTTGTTAGGCAAACAAATAAATGGAGAATGGTTCTTGATTTCAGAAAGTTAAATGAAATTACTGAAACGCATGACTTTGAAATTCCAACTTTAGACGACATTTTGCACGAAATTTCAGGATCTAATTATTTTAGTTCTCTTGATTTAAAAACTGCATTCAATCAAATTCCAATTGACCGGAGAGATAGGCACAAAACAGCTTTTTCTACTCCTGACGGAAATAAGTATGAGTTTAATCGCGTTTGTTTTGGCCTCCGAAATGCTCCGAAAGCGTTCCAACAAATTGCCACAAATGTATTAGGAGATTTACTACACAAAGGAGCACTAGTCTACATAGATGATATTCTCTTGTATTCAAAAACTCAGGAAGATCACTTAAAACTCCTTGAGGAAGTTCTTCATCGATTTGAGAAAATTAGACTAAAATTTAATCCAGCAAAATGTCAATTTTTCACTAAATCTTGTAAATTTTTGGGATTTATTGTAACTCCCGAGGGTTTGCACATAGATAAAGACAAAACTGTTACTATAAATGAGTTTTTACCACCTAAGGATCAGAGGTCAGTAAAGTCATTTTTGGGATGTTGTAATTTTTACCGTAGATATATTAAGAATTTCGCAAAAAGGGCTTTACCTCTTACTAATTTACTTAGAAAAGATACTCCCTTTGTTTGGGATAAAGCGGCTCAAGATGCTTTTGAGGATATTAAGCAAGCAATATTAAGCCCTCCCGTGCTAGCTTTGCCAGACCCAAATGCACAGTTGCAAATCACCACAGACGCTTCTGCTTTGGGTATTGGGGCAGTTCTTGAACAAAAGTATCAAAATGGGGAAGTAAAACCATTATATTTCTACTCCAAAAAGTTAAACCCATCTCAATCAAAGTATAGTGCAACTGTTTTAGAGTTTTTTGCTATTTATTGTGCTTTGTCTTTCTTTCGGGCATTTCTAATTGGCAGGAGGTTCAAAGTGTTTTCCGATCATAAGCCACTGGAAGGATTTCTCTCAAACAAAAATCCTTCCTCTAAAATTCTCAGGTGGAAATTAGCATTAGAGGAGTTTAATTATTCCATAGAATACGTGAAAGCCAAATTTAACGCGGTCGCGGATCACCTATCAAGATGTGTGAACGCAGTAACCATCGTTTTCCCAAATAACACCGAGCTAATACAAATGCAAAAGGAAGATCCAAAATTAATCAAAATTATCCATGCACTAGAAAAGAATGAGAATGATAGATATCCCAATTATATATTTAATGAGGACAATGTCCTAATTCACGTCTCACCACGTAACAATAGATCACCAAGGAGGGATCCAAAACACCAAATCTGTGTACCTCACTCGCTCAAAGCCAAAGTTCTCGAGTCTGTTCATTCTCAAGTGGGAGGTCATTTGAAATTTTTTAAGACTTACAACAGGTTAACTGAGAATTTCTTTTGGCCCTTCATGTACAGAGATACAAAAAATTTCGTAAGATCATGTACTACTTGTTTGTCTAGGAGAAACGCGTTTAAAATACCTTCTGCGCCGTTACAACAGGTAGATCAGAGTGAGTCACCCGGAGAGAAATGTCACATCGATGTTTTCGGTCCACTAAAGACCACTCGGGCAGGTAATATGTATGTGCTTTCTATGATTGACGCATTCTCTAAATACATACACCTTGCTCCCCTATCAAATTTGAGAGCGCACACAATCTCGCAAACATTTTTCGAAAACTACATAGTTCATAGAGGTTGCCCGCGTGTTCTTATAGCCGATAACGCAAAATATTTTTATTGTTCTGAATTCTCAGATTTTTGTAAGACTCAGGGTATTGAGAAAAGACACATCTCTGCGTATTCCGCTCACGTCAACGGAAAAATCGAGAGGACAAACCAGAGTCTTGCAAATATCCTTGCAGCCTTGTCTTCTGACAGTGAAGAATGGGACACTCAGTTACCTCAGACTATGTTAGCTATGAATTCCGCGGTTCATGAAGTCACTCAGGTCTCGCCCTTCTTTCTTGAACATGGCAGGGATGTTCGGCTCCCATATACACTGGGGAACGCACCAAAATTCGACACACAGTCAGAGTATATAACACACCTAATTGAGTCATTGGATAAAGTTTTTCCAAAAGTATTACATAATTTGAACGAGCAAGAGAAGAAAAATATAGATAGAAGCAGACTAGGTCGAAAAGAGGAATGTTACAATTATCAGGTAGGGTCGCTTTGTTTTGTAAAGAACCCAAATTTAAAGAAAAATATTTCTGCTAAGTTGAGACCCAAATATGAGGGACCATACCGAGTTATTGAGAGATACACAAATGTTAACTATAAGGTTAGACATGTTGAGAATACAAGAAAAGTGTTAAGGGTACATGTAAATCGATTAATTCCTTACACTCAGAGGTTTAGCTATTTACACTTGACAGGAGATGAAAACATTATTCAGGACACACAGGTAGAGAAACCATGTGATGTTCAGCCAAGTAATTTGTTAAGTGATTCTCATGATAGAAACGTATTAGAAAATCATCCGCAAAGGTATAACCTAAGACCGAGGTAGAATTTTGCCCTTTCGTTGATATGTTTATCATTTATTCATCCATTTTTTTTTTTAAATTGTAATTACGTTTTTTTTCCTCGCACATGTGCATGCTCATTAATTTTAAGTATGGCAGAATTGTAAACATGTGAGGGATTGACAGATAGGGATTTTGATTTCATCGAGCTGGCCACTTGGTGTTGTCTTGGTCAATTTTTGTCAATAATCTGTTCATCGTAGGTAGGAATTGATCACCAGGGCCAGGGGTTCAGTTTTCGCCTCCGCGTGGCAGGTTTTCCTTAACTTGTTTAATTAAATCTTCCTTCAAAAAAAAAAGTCAACAGATGTTTTTTTTATTGTTTTTTTTATTAATTGCAAAATTAGTAGTTTTCCTTTAAAAAAAAAATCGAATACTCTCACAATAGCATCCAATTGCATATGGTTTACAATGTTAGATTTTTTTCTACAATGTTAGATATTTTTTGTAAAGAAAAAAAAAATGTACTGGAGAGTAGTGGACTTACCGCGGCAAAAGTCAGAGATTCAAAAAAAAAAGGAAATTCTCACTTGCAGAAAATAGTGAGAAGGTCACCTACGTCTTCAAAGTTGAGTTGTGAGTCTCTTGGATTTAGAAGCAAACTTCCCACCACTGCAAATTTTGAACTATGAATCTCGTCGAAAAGAATTTTTTTTTGTGACTTCCATCTGCCCAGCTCTCTGATACAGAAGCTATATCGACCTAAATATAGTTCATTATAGCGAGTGCTGCCGTAGAAAGTGACACCAACATCATTGCAGAAGTATCTTCAAAACCTCTTGTGCCTTATTACATCCGACGGACTCTAGTTGCTCTACTGGATTCTATGAAAAGACTGGTACAAAGGTTGCATTTCCTTGGTTCTTCAAAACGAGTGAAAATACTGAGATCTTTGAGCGGACTTCAGACAAATTCACTCTGTGCTACTGTGTCCACGTTGAACTTTCACAGAAGATAGGCATTATGTGGGTTTCCTTACTATAATAGTGCTGATGTTCCCTCAAAACACATGATGATGACATTTTATGAAAAAAAAAATGACTTTCTCATCCACAGATTTTGAACTTTAGTCATTTGTATTTTAATAATTATTTGTTAACATATTTTGCATGATATATTCCAGAAACTTCGCTTGAAATGTACTTACAGCATTTTGAACTATTTTGTATTATGTGTAACCAGTTTCATGTTGAGTGGTTATTTTTGAAAGGGGGGAGGAGTGTGGCGGAGAAATCCGTAATTGAAGTAAGTTTTAGGAGAACCTCGATAGATGGCGCCAGCAGCTAAGGAAGCACACCAAACTGATCAGGGGTTTGCCCCCTACGCAGACCCCTAGAGAGAGAGTCGAGGGTGTGAGCCAGGAGGTCTCGGCAGTTGTGCGTCTTGTGCGTTGGTGACCGGCTGCTCTCATAGCATGGAGTTCCAGCAGAATGATGACGAAGTTACTCCTCCGCTAAGTTTGGGTAAGTCCACACTCCCTCTCCTCCCAGAATCTGTGTACTGTATTTAGTGACAAAATAAATTGATTATTCGCCAGATTTAGCTTTAGCGTAACTGATAATTTACCTGTGATGGCAGGAGCTAACATCTACACAACGCAATCCTACGGATAGTCCTCCATCACACTTAGAGGTATAAAAATTGACCATTCCACATTTAAATTACTTTGAATATCTCCTCCAAAAAGACTACGTATGTTTAACAGAAAAAAACAGGCAATTGGGAGAATTAAATTTTCAAATTAAATAGTTACCTTTATATGATATTTATTTAAGATAGATGTTTTTTTTTTTTTTTTTAAACCCGAACTCGGTCGGGACGGGCCTCTAGTAAATAAATACCTAAAATAACGCACATTTACTTATGATTTACTCTCTTGTTTGCTCCTCTCTAAATGTTATGATTTATTACTTTGTGTACGTAAATCACAAATGTCGCACGTTGAAAAAATTTTTAGTGTAAAAGATTTTGTGATCGTTCAATGTTTCGAATTGCTTAAAATATTTTCTTCATGAAAAATGCATGGATTATTGCTACATGCTGTACTTTTTTTTTAAATTCTAGTGCTTACAATTATGTTATGTTTGAATTTAATCGTTTGTTCAGCATCGAATATGAAACTATGTTGTTTCTCGCTGCTGAGCAAGGTGATTGTTTAAAGTAAAAATAATCAAATCAAAGTACTGCGAAGTTTTCGCAAGTAATGAGATTTAAAAAATTTAATTCTGTTACGGATGCTTAAAAATTAACGGTTTTAAGAATAAAATCTTTGATTATTATTAGTTTTTAAAATAATTCTTATCTGCATTGATGTGTAAGTTGATACATGTAAATTGAATTTCTATTCCTCCGGGCAATGGAGAGTTTTCAATTAAACAATTTAATTTTTAATTTACTGTCACATTACTTATTATTTCGTTAGTTATTTTCTGTATATAATATCTACGAAATTATGTGTAAAAAACGTAACGTTCATTTTTTAAAGCGTAGGTTGTTGAACAGAATAAACAATAGCTTCATTTCAAGATGACTGTTTTGTTATTCATTTAGAAACTGAAAACTGGAAAATTATCGATCGTTTTTATCTCGTCGTTTTTTTTTTTTTTGTTACTTGAGTTTCGATTTCTATGTCATGATTACATTGTAAAATAATTTCTGTACGAGGTGAAGTCATAGTTCGAATTTCATTTCTCTTATCATTTGATTTTCCGTAAAAATACTCTCTTCTCAGTCTCTTGTGTCTGTTTTGACTTGAAATTTGCTGAATTATAAATAAAAAATTTTACTTCCAAGCAAAGATTTTTTTTTTACATTCTTTGCTGTCCAACATTCATTTTAGCTTCCAATGATGTCACGCTTTTAGAAGGGAGGGGTTTCGATAAATTGCTGCAGTTTGTGACAAAAGGAAGGAAGAGAGTGACAAGAAGTATGGTATAGGGCATTTTCTTAAAATTAAAAATACGTTTATTAAAGACAGCGTAACATGTGACAAGGAAGGGGGAGGGGCTGTGAGTAAATTGAAGTGTGACACTTTGTGACAAGAGGTGCGGGTTAAAACTATTGAAAAAAAGTAATATCATTTGTGGACAACCCAATAGTTATTTTTATAACATTTATGTTTTCCGCAACTTTTACAAAATGTCAGTTTTGCACCTTGGGCGGGGGCAAAACCGCGGGTTATTATAAAAAACCTAGAATTTCATTACGAAGCTAAAATATAACACTAGATGCTGAGAATTTTTACGTATACTTTGGGGCTGTTCATAAATGATGTCATACTTTTTTCAATTTTTTGAACCCCCCCCCCATCCTTCTTTTTGCCCCAAAAGGGTCTCACTTCACCATACCCCTCCCCCTTTGTTACATGTCACACTATTTTTAATAAATATGTTCTTTTAAGATATGCGTGATGTTACGCTTCTTGTCACCCTCTTCCTTGTCACAGACTCACAATCACGAACCCCCTCCCCCTCAAAGCATGACATCGTTTGAGATAGTGAAAAGCAAAGGGATGTAAGTGGACATTTTCAAGTTTTGAGTAAAACACGTTTAAAGATAACATCCTAGGTATGCTTTCATTGATTTTTTTTTCTAAATCATCCTCTACAGCGTTACCTACCAGGGCTACTCGTACTATATCTTGCCCCAAGACAGAGGAGAGGTTCCCCTAGTATTTTTACTGGTTATCTCTAAATTTTTACTTTTGCCACTTACATGCTTTTGCTTCTCACTGCCTTATTTGCGGAGAGAGCCCCTTACTCCAGTATCAGATTTTCTGATGTAAAAATATCAGCCTTTTTCAGGTTCAAATCAGACAAAACGTTACATAAATTTAAAAATGACACTAAACGACCGACAGATACTAAACAGAGCTTCAACTATTTTTTATATGTGTTATAAGTTTGGAATAATGTCTGCTTTCAATAATTTTCGAAAGGAAAAAATGTTAGCAAACAAAGTGAGGAAATCATCTACATCTATTTATGAGCTTGAGTGGTACAGTCAGTTAAGGTAACTTTGAACAAGGTGAGTTAAATTTGCACTACTTCATAGTTTTTTTTGCAATTCTAATCAACTAGAACCCCTATAACTGGAGAGGCCGACGCATCCGCCATGTTGGAGCAAGCGGGAGCAAGCGTACTTATCGCACAACAGGAAAATACAGAAAAAAAAATACATTCCGTAGAATACTGCAGCATGTTAGCAAAGATAACAGAGCAATTATAACTTAGTTATAACAAAATAATGAGAAATAAATCGCCATTAACCTCACACAAGCGAGCTCCATTTCCCGGCTGCCAGTCACTTCGTCGGCTGTTAACTATCATTTCTTTTTTCTTTCTGCATCTGCTGGAAATCTGAAGAGCTAAAATCCTTTTTTGGAGCTGTTTGCACAATTAACAGCCGAACAACCACCCATATGACTCAATTTGACAAATGCTAAAGAAATGTCAACATCAGCATTAATGGTATCGCTGCGAAGCAATGGATCAAGTTTGCTCCAAAATGGCGGATGCGTCGGTTCCTCTACTATAAGGGCCTTATGATTAACTTTATAGGAGTTGTTGTAGTCTCTGGCTAATGGCGGCTGAAAGAGATAAAACCAAGACCGTTTCACTTACACCTGTCAAAAGAGACTGCTTTGTCCGCGCTAAATTGAAATGTTTTACCTCTTTGGCTATTTTCTTAAATCACCCCAGGGTGGCGTATCCAAGCTATGGAACATCGAATAGTATATTTGACTTCATAAGAAACAGTAGAAAATTCAATACTACGCGCTGCTGTCAAGATTATAATAGAAGTTTTATCTTTTTTAAATATTGATAAAATACGTTGGCAACAATGTGGCAGTTGTGTAGTGCAATCCTACCAAAGTTACTGTTTAGAAGCTACACTTTAGTGCAAAGTTGACGTTGTTCAAATCTCTCGTCCACAGGATTGTAATACTTTTTGCAATATAGTGTTTAAGCATCCCCCCCCCCTCCGTTCTATGCCAATAGACGCAGTAATACTGTTGAAACATTGCATCCTCTCTATTTTTAACAGTTGGGCAAGTAAAAATAGAGAGATTCTGTGTGGAAGTTACCCCAAATGTCTGAACTTGCTGTATTTCAATCAAATGTAATTGATTGCAAACATTAAAATATATTCGAATTTGGATTTTACCTTTTTATTTTTAAATTAGGAGCGATACTTTTGTTATAGTACTTCATGGTCAAACCTTCTGTTGCACTGTTTAATGCTGTAATGAAACTTATGTGTTAAGTATTACCCTATTTCCATTTAAATGATCCACGTTAAGAACGACTTGGTAACTGCTTATTTGCATACAGATAGCGTAAATGCTTTGAGCTGCCAGCAAACTCCCCTTCCTCTTTGTCAATTCGCTTTTTTTTGTGGATATTGGATATACTTTACGAAGTATCCTTAAAAAAAAGTTTTCGAATTCCTAATGCATTTTCAAGCGTCGCGAAAAGCAATTAAGTGTACCTGTGGACATTGAATCTTCTTTCGGAAAAAATGAATAAAAATTTGTAAAGTTCATTGAAATACTTGGAGGTGTGGCATGCGTAGTTTTCTTAGTAAATGCAGATAGAGCACATTCACAAACATACCAAGTCACTAATAGCTAGCTGATTTTAATGCTACTACAATTTTTACCGGATTACAGCTCTATTTCAATGGATTTCAAAAAAGGGAGTAACATTTTTTACATCCAAATGCATCGATTGGGAATTGTAGAGACCTTTTAACCAGTGTGCAAGCATATTTCGAGCATTGAAAATCGAAATTACACCAAAAAATTAAGTTTTACGCTTTGTATTTAAAACAAATAAATAAATAAAAAAACATCGTGAAAAGTGTTTTCGAGAAGCAAATGGAATTTTAAAAATATTACATTTGAGGAATTGAGAAGCAAAGGGATGTAAGTGGACATTTTCAATTTTTGAGTAAAACATGTTTAAAGATAAGGTCTTGGGTTGACTTTCATTAAAAAGTTTTTCGAAATCAACTGTATAACAGAACTTATGAGGGTTACTAGTACTTACTCTTCCCCAAAGACAGAGGAGAGGTCCACCTACCATTGGTTATCTCCAATTTTTAATTTTGCCACATATATCCCTTTGCTTCTCACTGCCTCATTTGATTGTTTTATTGTTGTTTTTAAAGAATGCAAGATGTGAAATATCCCGAAATTTAAAAATAAAAATAGTACGCATCTCTTATTTCCTTGCCATCCTCTTTTTTTCTTTGTTTATATAAAAATATATATAGAACAGATAACTTGTATGATATTAAATCTCTATATTTGATTCCCCTTAAGTGAATAAATGATTTTCACTTTAAAAAAACTTAAGGAACATTTTTGCCTTAAACTCTAGCTATATCTCTGTTCAACTATCATAATAGTAATTGCAGTTTGCAGTATGAAATGTTGCTGCGAACTTTTAATGCATTCCTAGTACTTACCTAGTGCTTTTTCCATGATTGTACACTAGGGTGGAACGAAAAAAACAAAGTTTTTATTTTCGAATCGTAATAGTGCGGAAAAGTTGCGATTGGTAAAGACTTACAAAACAAAACAAAAATTTTAAAAATCGGATAATATCTTCCGATCCCGCAACGAGCCTGAATATTTGAAAGAAATGGAAAATTTCGTGTTTCCTTAGTGTTTTTTCAAAAATTTTGTTTTAATGTTTCTTTTTAAGGCTCTAAGATGGAAAAGTTACGATTGGTAAAGCCTTCAGAAAAAAAAATGAAATCGAATAATACCTTCTGATCCGGAAACAAGAGTAAAAAATCGAAAAAGTTGAGAATTTCAGGTTTTTTCCAAATTTTTAACATTTTTGGTTCAATGTACTTTTTCAGGCTACAGTACAGAACGGAGAAGTTACGTTTAGTGAAGACTTCAAAGCATATATATATATATATATATATATATATATATATATATATATATATATATATATATATATATATATATATATATATATATATATCTTTTTGAAATAAAACAATATCTTCCGATCGCGCAACGAACCTACATGTTTGAAAAAATGTAAACTTTAAGCCTTTTTCAGCTTTTTTTTTATTTTAGTTTAACGATCCTCATAAGTTCGGTATGAAATACTAATGGAAGAACGTTTGGTTATAAAACAAATGTGATATTTTAGTATTAGCCTGCCTGTGAAATTGTCCACATGGCCCTTTAATCCCGCGAGACTCATATTTGTTTATGCCGCTCAGTACAGTGTATGCATCTAATACGCCCCATTAACGCCTCACGATCTTGAATTTATGAGCTTTTTAGTTGCTTTGTGTCTATAGGTATCTTACTTAAATGAATAAAGTCGTGCTGGCATCAATATTTCTCAATGTTTCTAATGTGCGTGTGAAGTCGATTTGCTCTGCTAAACGTGCTTCAAACATTAATCCATCTTTTCAGAAAAGAATTACGAGAAAGTCCTTTGAGTGCCCTATATTTGGCCACCCGAGAGATTTGCCAACAAATAAGCTCCCTACTTATGAAAATGTACTTCAAAGTTGCTTTCAAGAGAGATTTGAGTTAGCTAGAAAAGTTAATAACACGAAAGTGAGTTTTTCCATTAATAAGGACATAGTGGCGCAAAAAATTAAATGTAATCTTTCAAATGAAGAACAACCAAGTTGTTCAGCCAAGAGAGAAACTGATAATGATTACAAGTCAACCGACTCAGAGAAGAAAACCCGGTGGCAAATCAGGATTAGCTGAAAACTACGGCACTAAGTAGCGATCGGGCGTATCTGATCGTGCAACTGCTGCCATAGCATCCAGTGTGCTTCAAGACGTTGGCTTAGTGACTAAAACAGATACTTCCAAACTTGTTGATAGACAAAAAATTAGTAGAGAAAAGAGCCAAAATAGAAAAGATCTGCAAAGTGGCATTAAACAAGACTCCGTTCGGGGTATTTATTTTGACGGAAGAAAAGATGATACTTTATATATAGATAAGATTGATTCAAAGCAATTTCGGCGAACAGTGAAAGAAGAGCATTATTCTATTATCAAAGAACCAGATTCCGTTTATATTGGCCACGTGTCTCCAAACTCTGGATCAGCCAAAGACATAGTGAATAGCATTGTTCCATATCTAACTGAACAAAGAATTTCACTGGATGATTTAGCCATCGTAGGTTGCGATGGTACTAAAATGAATACTGGGTGGAAAAGTGGCGCGATTCGTCAATTTGAAATTTATATTGGACGACCATTGCAATGGGCTATTTGTTTAATACATTTCACTGAGTTGCCTTTTCGCCATCTTTTTCGGTATTTGGATGGTGAAACAACTGGCCCAAATTCGTTTTCTGGACCAATAGGAGAACAACTCAGAGGTTGCGAAAAACTGCCAGTAATAGATTTTCAAGCAATTGACTGTACAATTCAAGATGTAAACAGAAAGTGCTTGAGCAAAGATCAAATATATCTTTTAGATATATCTCAGAAAGGGTGGCAATTGCCCAAATGATTTGTCAAACCGTGACCCCGGCCCACTCTCACATTCCAGATGGCTCACTTTTGCAAATAGAGTCCTTAGACTGTACGTAAGTGTATCGATCCCATCAGGTGAGTTAAAAGACATAGTGATTTTTATTTTGAGATGTTACATGCCGGTCTGGTTTGAAATAAAGAACCGCAAAAATTTCACAGACGGTGCCATTCATGTTTACCTGTCGATACTTACCTGGCAATCTAAAACAAGTTGTTTACCCTGTCATTGAAAGAAACTCTTTCTTTGCGCATCCCGAAAACTTATTAATGGCAATGGTGTTTGATGAAAGGAGGCACATAAGAGAACTAGCGTTTAAAAACGTCTTAAAAGCCAGGGAGTCTGTTTCTAAAGGCAAAAGCATTAGAAACTTTGTCATTCCATCTCTAAATTTCGAAGCAGAAGATTACCCAGAGATTATTAATTGGAACACGACAAAGCTATTTTCTCCACCTTTTCTTCGAAAAATTCCTAACAAAGACATTGAAAATCTTATTGTAACAGGCACTATACCCGACTGGGATATAAAACTATTCCCCTGCCATACGCAAGCTGTCGAAAGATGTGTGAAGCTAGTGACGGAGGCTTCGCACAAAGTGTGTGGATTTGAATCAAGAGATGGCTACATAAGAGCAACATTGAAATCTAGATCAATTATGCCCGAATTTTCCAAAAAATCTGATTATAAATTAGCTTCAAGAAGTAACACGTAAAATAATAAGACTTGTATACTGGATTGTAAATTTGGTAAATATTTTATAACTTTCTATTATTTGAAAATGTTTCATTGTTGTAAAGAATGGTAGTTTTGCATGTTTAGAAGATACTTTAAAAGTCAAAAAATAAATTAATGTTTATGTGTAATATAGGGATTTTTTAAAACGACTTTTCCCTGTAACACCGGGGAAAAAAACAAGAAGAACAATTTTATTTTTAATCACTAAGAAAAAATGAAATTCTTCCTTTTTTTATTTTTCATGCTTATTCCTGGATCAGAAGGTATTATTTGATTTCAATATGTTTTTTTAAATTTATGAAGGCTTCAGCAATGGTAACTTTTTCGTCTTAGAGTATTAAAAAGAAATGTTGAAGCAAGGTTTTTAAAAAATCGCTAAAAACACATGAAATTTTCCATTTTTTCAAATTTTTAGGCTCGTTGCAGGATCGGAAGATATTATCTGATTTTAAAAATTTTTGTTTTGTTTTTTAAGTCATCACCAATCGCAACTTTTCTGCACTATTACAATTCGAAAATAAAAACTTTGTTTTTTTCGTTCCACCCTATTGTACACGTTAAAAGTGTTTAGTTTTGCATTTTCTCCAGTGCTTTACAGTATTTTATTGTGCAATTATTTTTATTATTTTCTTATGCAACTTTTTAGCTTCTGTTTCTGTTTGATCTTCGTCGTACAATTTAATGATTTGCATTGCAAAAAAAGTTGCAATAGGAAAAGTGATGGATGAATTTGTTAGTTTTCCCTCATCCTTATTTATCTTCATACTGTAGCCATAGTATATAGGGAAAAACAACGCGATCTTGATTTAAATCTATTCATTAATACGGACACGGAGGAGAGGATAGTGATATAACTCAAGGACATAATAGCACAATTAAACATTGAATTTCCGCACGTAAACAAGCGCCTAGCGAAAGGTGGCACTATACAGAGCATTATACAGAGGATTTCCAAACAGTTCTGCTGTAACACTGTTTTAACTCGTTTTGTTTAATGCTGAATCACTTGTACTTTTCTTAAAAAATCCCTTCTGATCTGTGGTGTAATTATTGGTGGGATTCACCATGAAGCTTTTGACCTTTTTTGGTTTTTTGGTTGCTTTGTCCTTCCTTTCCCTTGGTTCGATGAAATCTTTGACCAGTTCTAAGGAATGAAATGAAGAATGGAATTGCCTGATTAGTGATGTAAAATACCCGGGTATTTATTTTCAGGGGTAAATACCCAGGGTATATACCCGGGTAAATACCCAAAATGGGTATTTACCTGGGTATTTATTTCAAACATTTTTATTCAACTTAAATACTTTTCTGTATGTATTCCACTATGTATATATACCTATAACCAATCACATACAAAACAATAAATTTTTGCCCAAAAATTATTTTTGATCACATATTTAAAGATTTATTGTGTGAAACAACTTAACAATCTAATATGATATTCACATTAATTGTGTTGGATATGCCTAATCAATGTTGATAGCCAAATTTCAGATATCAAAAGCCATTCTACAAAAAGTAAAAAGCTTAACTGGTTATGAAAAAAAAAAAGCAAACATCAATTTTTTAAGGTCCTAGTATTTTATAACCCAGTAATATGTCTCTACATGACATCAAAATGTAAGGAAATATCGCTCAATTTATTATAACTGGTTATTTACCTATATCTTTTGCAGAAATTTCCTCCAAACATAGTTCAAGTGTTCAGGCATATTCTGCATCTTGTACATATTCATATATATATATATACATAATACACAGACACATTAAAAATTCAAAAACAGAAAGAAACAAACCAAAGGTGTTCTGAAGAATGGACCTTGCTAAGTGGCTGGTCTACCCCGTGACAACGTATCAGTCCTTAGTTCGCTTATTTCATTTCAATATTTGGACTTTCTCTTTTTATTGTATTTCAAGCATATGTATTGAGTGTGAGAAAAAAAGAGAGGTTACAGCTGTTTTGCAACGTTTTAATTTAAAAAACAAAACAATTTAATACTAAAAATAAATTCAGTACAACATAAATGTTAGCATAAAAATACTTGACCAATCCTTTTTCAGTAAAATGTGTTTGAAGATGTTTAAAAATTTTTTAAATTAATTCTAAAGGAAAGAAACTGTTGAGGTTTGTTTCAAAATGATAAAGAACTGATAATGGGAAAGAAAAATTAAAGGTAGCTGCACTTGCAGCAGTAAGGAATTTTGATACTGTCTCAAAAATCCTGCGTTACTGATGGAATGATTCTTAAAATAAAATTCCAAAATAGTATTTTAAAAAGAAGAGAATTTGAGTCTAAAATAGTTCATTCTAAATTCTGACAGTTATTTTGATAAGATTTCATTAAGCTTTTAATTAAAAAAATTATTATGTATAAATTTTTATATTTTTAATCTTTCATTTTACGGTTTATCTTTTAAAAAGAAAATCATCCTTTGATATCACCGAATTTTTTTTTTTTTTTTTTGCAAATTGCGCAATCACTAGTTGATTTACCCTGCCTTCGGATAAATACCTAAAAATATATTTCGCCTTCCACCACTAATTGCGTGTATTAAAAATAGTTTGAATAAATTTTCATCATGAAGTACGGGGAGCAAATGCAAATAAGCAAGACAACAGAAAACAATATTTTTTTCCTTTCTTTTTTTCTTTTGCTTATTAATGTGAAAACTGTTTCTATATTTGCCACGTTATCACTTAAACAGCAGTAAAATAAATAACATCATCGTCTTAATAACTTCTCAATTTATTCTTCCAAACATTCCTCGTGCATCCTTTTTTTTTTCATTTTGGATATGACTAACCTAGACTGTGATTTTGAAATCCTGAAGTTCATTGAATTGCTTATACTTCTCCAATTATGACATTGAAAAAAAAAAAAAAGATTCACGATATGTTTCTTTCAAAATTTCATCAAGTCTTTCAATAAAAAATATTACAAACTGTGTAATACATATGTATGTATCAGTTTTACCAATTACAGTAGTACCTCCTGTAAGGGACACCTCTATTTAAGGGACATTTTTTCTGGTCCCAGTTTCTTTGAATTGGAACCTCCATGTGTTTACCTCTGAATAAGGGACACTCTATTTAAGGGACAGTTACAGAGAAAACTTACAACAATAAATGTACAAATGCATCATACAAAGTATTGAATTTACTGGAATTAAGTTAGAGATTAACGTTTACAAATATGATGTACTGTGAACTTCTTGCTTAAATGTGCATGCATGTTTTCCCCATGCATGTATTTTTTTCAAGTAAGCTAACAGCCGAAGGATAATCAACGACCCATGAATAGCTTCGTGTAAAAAAAACTTGAAATGTCAACTCTAGTTGAAATTTATATCATATTAAATTTGAAATTGCATGAAATCGAACAAGTAATTCATGTATCAAAATAATTTATGTATGTAACAGAACTATACCATAGGCAATTTTTTTAAATTAAATTTTAATTATTTAAAGAATAACATTTGAAATTTAATTACTTTTGAATTGCATTCAGTATAAATCATTTTCAGCATTTTATCTTAAATAAAATGCTGAAAATGATTTATACTAATAGTTTGTTTGGTACGAAGTTATACTGAGTCAATATACTGCATGCATAATTTCATGTACCTCCGAAGAAGGGACACCTCTATTAAGGGACAAAATTTTCGGTCCCCTTAGTGTCCCTTATTGAGAGGTTCCACTGTATTTCATATTTAGATTAAACAAAAAAAAAAAAAAAAAAAAAATCACTTTTTGCATTTTTTTTTAAATACCCAGTTTTTGGGTATTTACCCAGGTCTAGGGTAAATACCCGGGTAAATACCCAAAAAATATTTACCTACCCGCTATGTATTTACCCGATCCACATCACTATGCCTGATACAGAGCCACCTAGCCTTCGTAGAATTCAACTCTCAATTTCTACCTCAAGCAGAGCTCATAGAAAACAACGTTGTGCTTTGAGGGGGGGGGGGGGGTTAGATGATGGCTTGCAAAAGTGAGATTTATGACAAGGAGGAGGAAGGCGGTAACAAGAAGAGGGACACCACACATTTTTTAAATAAAAATATGCTAGTGAAAAAAAGGGTGACATGTGACAAAGGGGAGGGGGTAAGGTTGAGTGTGACACTTATTGACACAAGGGGAAGGGAGACAAATTTGTTGAAAAAAGTGTGACTTCAATTTGTTTTGTACAGCCCCATAATACAACTATTATACAGGTGTAATTTATTCTTTCTGTTCTTGAACTCTATCATTCAAGTCATTTTTTTAGAACTTTCGTGCAGTTGTTTGTATGTTTCCCTAATTGTTGTTTTAGTTGTTTATTACTTTCCTTAATGGAGTTAACTATAATTACAATAATTTTCTTCTGAAACATTCTAACATTTCCTTAAAACTTATTACTCTGTAATTACCAGAATAAATTCCGTCTCCATTACCGAGTGCAGCAAACAAAACTTCCACCTTTCTAATTTTAAGGCACTTCACGCCAGCCTAATGATGTTTAAGTAGATATTAATTATCTAAATAATCAAGACTGACTTTCCCCTTTCTTCTGTTGTTTTCTACAAAAGCTTGACCCAGTGTTCAATCGATGAAATGGATTATGTTGATGCTTTTGGGAATTGCTACGATACGTTCCTGAGGCTGTAATGTCAGGAACTCCTTTAACTTTTGTACACCCCACAAAGTTAATTAGAATTTTAGTCTGTCGTTGCTTCAGTCGTTCCTCCTAGGGGAGAAGCAGAAGATGTTTAAAATATTGCCCGGGTGTTTGTGAAACAATTAAATTAGCCTGCTTTTGCCGGTGTATCTGAACTGAGTATTATTTTTCATCTTTAGGGACTGTGCCCAGAGGTTATGTTTGTAAGTGGAATTAGGGTCGTATAGTCTTAGAACTAATGTACATGATGGGAGTTGGTTGATAAGGGTAATTTCATTATGATTGAGTATTGATGCATACCTAAAATTGGGGCGTTTAATGTTGATGAATTATTGATATCGTCCATTTTGCTGTATTAAGATTGATTATAAAGATTCCCATTTGACTAACTTCCTGGCAAGAGTCGGAGGACGTATTTCAAGCTGAGAATTTAAGGAAAATGAATGTTACGATGCAGTATCAAATCAAACGTGATCAAGTCCCATTTTGAATAAAAACATTTCTTTCAGAGCATCTGTACAAAAATGGTGACACAAAGGAATTAAAAAAAAAAAAAAAAAACCGTAAATTTTTTTAAAAATATCAGTAGGTTCTATGTAACATTGACAAACATGACGACAAGTACTAGGGTTGCCATGCAAATATAGAAAACGCCTAAACTAAGGAATCGTTATTTTACAACATTGGCAAAAATCCAATATATCGCCAACTTATCCCTACTAGAGACTCAAGTTTGAAATTTGTTACTCAATTACTCGCCGCTAAGTGCAGATAAAATAATAGTTCGTTGCATCCTGAATGAAATCCGAGTGCAGGGGCGGATCTAGAGGGGGGGCCATGGGGGCCATGGCCCCTCCCAAAGCCTTGTGATTGTAGGATTTTTTTAAAAAGAAAAAAAGGTCGAAAATATTATGAGAAAATAACTAAATTTAACACATGTTTTTTACATTAAAAGAAATTTAGGCCTTAATTGGGAGAGAAATTATATCTCCCTCCGAGAAAAAGAACTATTATTTCCAAAATTTTACTACTTCGTTTACATCATATCTAGATACCAACTTTAGACACTTGAACGTTCTCTAAATGCTGTTGTCCTCAGAGTCACCTATTGCTCACGAGACCAAAGAGAGCCTAAATTTGCGTATTTATGGCTTTAATTTCGAAATTTTTCGGAGGGAGAGCTCACAAATCCTCCATCGCTTTCTCTAATACGTGCTTAAAATTAGATTTTAGAGCGTCTAAGGTAAAATATTAAAGAAGGGGGGATTCCAAACACCCTCACTCTCCCTTTAGAATCATTCATTTTAATAATGTTTCTCGAGAGTTTGTTCAAAAAATATGGATGGCTCCTCCCAAAATGATCGGCTAGATCCGCCACTGTCCGACTGACGATGAAAAATTTTCTCTATGTTACTGTAATTTTATTACTCTCCACTCTTCCCCACCATTGCTTTTCGAATTCGATTTTAAGATCTGACGTATTTTTCTTTCACGCAAAACAAATAGGAACTTTCTAGTAGAAGTTGAATGAAATGGGAAGAATCTAAAGAAAGATTGAATGGAATAATATATCATTCGAAATATAGTGCTTGCGTAAAATAGAGTTAAAGATTACTATGGGCAATGCTCAAATAAGGGTGAATGAAATGAGGCAGGGATTCCCAACGCGAGTAGCGCTTGACCCTGAACTGCTGCAAGAAGAAACGAAGGGTGCTACGAAATGCCAAATGCTCACGGTACCAACACATTTAATACAACAAAGAAAGGCTAGGGTGCCGCGAGAAAATTATAATTCTTCAAAGAATGCCGCGAATCGAAAGTTTTTGAAACCCTGGAATAAGGTATTTTGATTGTATGCACTAATTTTGTCGTAGCGTACATTTTATTAATTGAGCTCAAAATCTTTGTTGTCAAAATATATTGTTACAAATTCTGTAAATAGTAATTATTTTTATGATTAATTTGTTGTAATCTAGTTAAATTTGGCGTTTATTCCATTATCTTTTATCTAAAATTATCTTAGTATCGTAACCTGTAAATAGTTTCTTGTAATGGACATACAACTCCCTAGCATTCGACTGAAATATACGGTCCCACCATTTCTAAGCGATAAGGTTTGTGAATGGAATAAAAATAAAATATGAGAAACTGGTAGAACGAACTAGGATTTTCTGGATATTTCTGTGCTGAGTATAAAGCCGTGTGGCGTTTGAATGAGAGTTAGGTTTGCTTGTGAATCGGATCAGCTGTGCGCTAGAGAGCATTGTATTAGCTCTGTTTTGTGAAGCCTTTGAGCTGTGTTTTTGGCGTATTTGGATGTAAATACGTGTGCCATCGTTGAGTTTACGGTGTTAATTGATGTTTGCTTAATTGCCGCTGATTGATTTAGCAGTTGTAACTACGTTTCCTGTACATAGCTGTAAATAAATCTCATGTGCTTTTTTGAAGAACTGTGTCGTCATTCAAAAAATACTTGAAGTTGCTACGAACGCTTAACAATATTATCATGGAAGTAGCCATATCAAATGTAGTGCCTAGTATTCAATGCTATTTGATGTTTTGAAATCTTATTTTTACGAACATTTCGGTGTCCTCATAAGGCTTGTGAAATCGAATGTCAACTTGTCCATAAGTGCAGTTGCTTGGGTTACAAACTGAGTACCATATGTTTTCCGTTTGATTCAATGTAGGAGCAAAACAGTTGTATTTTTCGAATGCAAAACGCATTTAAGAAAGTATAAACTATTGTCTCTCTATCGTTATGTATTAAAAACTCCCCGGATAAGCATTCTTACCCTTGGTTGTTTCCAAGATAGTTTAATAGTTCTTCAAGACCTGCATCCTTTTCTTTAAAACTATCATTAGGCAAATCTCTCTTTATCGCTGCTAAAGAACTGCTCAGATGGCGAATTTTAAACAGCTCGTTTTGTTCATGGTAATTGCTGTTATTTACGCAGCGATGGCGCAATTTCGTGAGGGTTAATGTGTTAACTTTTACGTGATTACTCCATCTGAATTTTCAATGTCTTTACTCTGTTCATAAAATATTCTCTTGTTGAATGAAGGCTTTCAGAGTTTTTAGTTTTAAGGTCATTATATTTTGTAAAGAAGAGGAGAAAACCTTCATTTTAAAAAAAAGAAAGTCATTAGTTTTTTAATGTTTTGCGTGATATTTTAAACTGCACTCTTTTTCCTTCACTCTTTTGTTTGCTCGAGTAGTTTTGTGTGTAAATATTCCTTTTTTTTCGGAAAAAAGGCACAACTATTTCTGTGGCTTGGATTCTGAAAGGACCATAGTCAAAATCTTAGTTGCCTTTAGAATAGAAATCGAAAACTCTTCCAATCACATCTGCTGTTATTAAAATAATTAAAAAAAAAGTTTTTTGCTTATTATATGACATAAGCAATTTTAGAACTGAAGGCACCGATCAAATGTAATGTTTACTATGAATTACTCAAAACATCTAAAATTTGACAAAGGCCGTTTTAGAACAAAGCCACATAGTTATATATATAACCAAAATTTTATTCCGAAGAAAAACTAAAGATGCGCCAGTGATAACGAAGTTATTTATTTTACTAAATGAATTCTGATTCAGATTTTAATTGATGCTGCCGTTCTGCTGGCAAAACGGAAGCAAAATGGCAACTAATTGCTTTAGAAGTATAAAACCATGAAATTTTGATCAAAATTGTAGGTGAAAATCTGAATTATTATTTACAATTTTTCAAGGTAGCATTTCAAGATCACTTGGTTAAGATCATCTTTATTTCAAGATCACTTGAAATGTATAGTGATTTTTTCCATTAATTGATCGTGCTTATCCTTTTATTTGGGGCGTGTAATTAATTAAAAACAGCAATTTGTTACTTTTTTTCTTGTGATAAGTTGTTTTTAAACATTTTGATACAAATTATTTAATGAAAACATTACTTTTGTAAAGAAAATGAATACATAAAATAAAATAAATAACAAACTAAATGAATGAAAAATATAAATAATTGAAAAAAGGAAATGCTATTTTAATTGATAAATACGTAAGTTATTGTTTCTTTAACGTTTTCTTACAAATCCTGAAAGAAAAACTGTAACCAATAACATGAGAATTTTTTCTCCTGAAAGTTATGTACAGTTCAAAAATTACCGACGACTAAAAAGTTGCAGCGTGGAGCTTGTGTGCTTGTCCGAAAAAGTTTCGACGAAGATATGGTAAAAAATATTGATTTTTTGTTTTTTACTGGTATTGCTTTTGAAATCTATACCATTAAAAGAATTAGAGTGTAAATATACTTTTTGCGTTCAGTTTTTGCTTGAATGTGCCCGTCTTATGCTGTTAATAATTAAACTGTGGATTTAACCCAAATAATTAAGATTTTTTCATTTTTCTATTGTTTAATCGCAGATATTTCCCGTTAAAAATTATGGTTAAAGTATAGTTTTTATCTTCAGTATTTGCTTGAAAAATTGTGATTTTTTTAAAAATAATATTAAACGTTAAGGTTTAACTCAAAAAATCAAACTAAGTTAAACATTATGGAAAAAATCATTTCTCTCATTAGTTCCATAATTTGAACGTTTGTTTACCGTCAAAAGATTATCAGCATAAATTTAGTTTTTGTCTTTAATGACCGCTAATATTCTTCTTTTTCTTGTGTAAAATGTGCTTAATACCTCTTCTGAAAATTCAATCAAATGATGTAATGATGTAAAATAAGCTTTCCCTCATTTTCTCTTGAATTAACCTAACATTTTTCTCTAAACAGGATAGAAAAAGAAATGCTAGACAACTTAAATGAATTCATTTCTTTGACAAGCCCAACAACGGCTTAACAAAACCAAACTCACTAGAAAAGGCAGAAAAAAATTTCAATTGTGAGACAAACCTCGAATTTTATGCTTGTTTTCTCCTCCTTGCTTAAAACAAGTAGGGATTTATTTACCTTCTTTATGCATTATTTTCCTCCTTATTTTAACGAAGTAGTCTCAAAATTTGCATGTATTAAGTTCTTAGGAGAACTTCCATACCCGTTCTTAGATATTTTGAAAAGAAAAGAAAAAGTATTTTTTAATTTTATTATCTATTAGAAATAATCTTAAATATATATTTGTTTTTTGCTTTGGAACAAGAACTTTTGTGAAGGTAATTACTGTGACTTTATTGAAATGAGTAAGGTTTTGTGCGCTCTAAATTTTCTCGGATTATATATTTTTATGCATGTATGATCGAATGTTTAAAAAATATTTAGCTGAATGAATAAATTAGTTTTCACACTAAATATTCTGATTAATCACCTTAATTTGTACTTGTAAACGTTCAGTGAACATAATTACAGACATTAGAGCTAGTAACCGCGTGGGATAAAATAAACTTAATTTGAAATTAGAAAAATTTCTCGTTTTACAGTACATGTGCCCACGAAAATATCATGCCTGTACGGCAAAATCAAGAAAATCTTTAATTAACATTCACCCTAAAAGAATGTATCAATTTTTCTCAAAACATTTCTTAAATTAAAAAAAAAAAAATACGAACTGATGTGTGCATCACATGGCTTCCATTTACTCCTATTTAATTTCATTTCCCTATTACTGGCAATTTCAATGTGATACAATTACTAACTCTCTAAACATCATCAACAATGGCCAAATTAAAATCAGATTAAAAAAAAAAAAACCCGCTAAACCCGCCGAATTGGCGACAAAACGACTGGCAATATATTGCCAAGTGTCCGCCAAATTATAACACCACTTTAGTTTACATCGAAATTAACAATGATTTCCCCCTCCCCCCAAAGGGACAAAAGACTTCTTTAGAAACACCGGAATGCAACCAAAAGGGGAGGTGCACTGCTAGATCCCACTAGGAGTCTACTTACCAAATTTCAACTTTCTAGGGCATACCGTTCTCGAGTTATGCGACATACATATGCACATACGTTTATCCGCAGATACAAAAAACTCAACATTCATTCGGGGTCGAGTAACATTCAAATTAAGGTCGATTTTTGAGTGAAATTTTTTTCGCGAATACAATACTTCCTTTTTTGTAAAAGGAAGTAAAAAAATTAATTAAAATTATTTTGCTAGTGGTCAGAATAGCACAGTATTGTGTTTGACAATTGAGGTAGTGAGAAGCAAAGGGATGTGAATGGTAAAATTAAAAAATTTGGAGATAACCAGTACCTACCAGTACTATAACCAGGTGAACCTCTCCTCTGTCTTAGGACAAGAGATAGTACTAGTAACCCTGGTAGGTGCTGTCGTAAAGCATGATTTAGAAAAAAATCAATAAAAGCGTACCTGTGACCTTATCTTTAAACTTATTTAACTCAAAACTTGAAAATGTCCACTTACGTCCCTTTGCTTATGACTGCCTCAATTCTTAAAGTTTTTTAAAAAGTTGCATCGCATATACAAGGCTACAATTGCATTCCTGATTTTTTTTTCGCGTATATTTATCTGGAAAATCAATATTAATCGTTATCGACTGTACTTCCACAGTATCTAAATGAGTTAGGCTAATTTGTTCCTTCAAACCTCTTCCTGACACCGATTTCAGACAACTCTACTCGGAGTAACCGATTTCGATGCGATTTCTTTCCTCCAGAATTCTTTCTTATTTAATTAACCTCATATAAGATTCTAGGACACTATCTTCACGTCTCAGCTTGTAAACTCACTCCGTTTGCCGTTTCGGATAACTGCTTTAGATATCTCCTAAGATCAGTTCCTTAGTTTCGTTCCTAATTTCGCCCTGCAGACTGCTGATGTTAAGTTATTTGTTCATTTATTGTTCGTTCGCATCGAACGGTATAAAATTAAAAAGCAATAATTTGAACTTCTTTATTTCTCTCTCAGTATTATATCGCCACATTAAGTCTGTAAATAGATCGTGTTGTATATTTTTTCTAAGTTCAAGCAAGAAGTTTTACCATTTAAATTTTCAGATATCTATCGGTCATTACTATTTCATTGAATTAAATGTTTAAATACAAAGGACTAAGTCATTTCTACTCGCGTTTCCTTATATTATATTATATGCTTTCGTTAAACCAGGGATTCTCAACTTGGGGGGGGGGGGGCTTCCCCCCCTTAGACAACGTAGAAAAATTTAAATGGAGGCATGAATGCGAAAAAAATACTACAGTAACCCCTCGTTATGTCGCGCTTTTCGGTATGATAAGAGCGATATATCCGAAAGCGCGATATAACGGAGGGCATTAAAAATAGTTATGTCTAATACACAAGTAAACTGGCATTCGTTCTTTTTGACATTAGTTTCTAATGGTTTCGATGTGGGTACTATCACACCTATTGAAATTTAAACAAGATTGAAATTAAAGTAAATTTTCACCGTCAAAAAGTTAAAATCATCAAATGGCGAATGAAGACGATCTTTCTGAGCTACCGCGAGATAAGAATGAGCATTCCAATACCCTCTTATTCCGAGTAGGTTTTCTAATCCGTTTTACTTGCTGTAGAAAGGATGTGAAAAGTAAAAGAAACCAGATTGTTTCCAGGAAACTATTTCGCCCGTCCAGATCATTATTCCCTTCTTTGATGCAAGTCCTGGTTTGTGCAACCAAGTACAAATCTTTTCTGTACTAAAAGAAGGGCGTATGTTCTCTTCTACATGGGCTACTATGACACTTGCTTGATGTCTCTCACTCCTTGTAAAGGCAATGTATCAATACAAAAGAAGATGACACGTAGTTCACAGACCATCTTAAACTGAAATATACTGTGCGGGTATGTACACTTGGATGACAGGAATTGCTGCTGCTTTTCCAGCGAATTCAGAAGAATTGCTTCCTTTTGTTCATTGACAAAATAGAGAAGAAAGAGACCTTCTCTGTTCTCTCTATCTCTGACCTGTCTCCCATATGTTTTCAGAAATGGTTTCAAACTTAAAGCAAAGTTTTTTTCTTATTTTAGGCTTTAATATTTCGGGAGACAGAAGAAAAGAGCGATATATCCGAATGAGCGATATAACGAGGGGCTACAAAAATTGAAAACAAACTATTAACTTTGTAGCCACTTGTAAATATTTTCGACTTTTTTTTAATTATTTTTAACTAGAATGTCTTCTTAAGTTTCGGTCGCCTATGTTTAAAATTTTTTGTATTGGAATTATTTTTAAATGGAGATAATTTTCCTAAGTATAAATTATGGGACCTAGGATTCTTATAAAAAGTTAAATATCGTATTTTTTCACTAATTTTGTTTTCGTTTTCATCTTAATTTTGCACTTCATTTACACTATTTTTGTAACTGGAAGTATACATCTAAGAGTAACGGTTGTGGAAATAGAAGTCTTGCAGATAAAACGGTAACACGAGGAGGTAACAGTTAATGTGACATCATGTATTTTTTGATAAAAATATGTTTATGAAAAATAGCATGGCATATGACAAATAGGGGGAGGAGGTAAGACGTAGTGTAACACTTTGCAACAAAAGTGGAGGGAGTTAAAATCTATAAAAAAATATGACATACTTTATAGACAGAAACTTAGAAACTATTCCTGGTTTGTGAAAATACTTGATTCCTCCGAATTATATAAAAAAACTTCATCTTTGATTCTCTCTCTTTAACTTTTAATTAATGTTTCCCGACATAATTTTCCGGAAAGAAATATTTTTTATTATATTAAGAAGATATAATAAATAAGGTAGCGTATCATAACTTAAAAAGACATTACCTTCGAATGTTCTTCGTTAAGTTGCATCATTATTCAATTAGTAAGCATTTTGTTTTCTGCTTTTGAGACTATAACTGGGAAATTAATTCGCCACTTTTCACTTCTCTTGATCTTTTTTTTTTTTTCCAATTTTGTTGCTTATTTACTCTTGAAACAGTCGCATCTTTAATTATGTTTTTATGATGTTTACATTTGTCTGGAGTGAAAATGATTCATAATTTAAATTATATAAGATAATAGATTACGATTTATATTTTAAGTGGATTGAGTTTTTTTACTTGGGATTTGCATCATAAATGAAGATAAATCAGTTGTATTTTGTTTTAATTTAAATGAATTTTATGTATACATTATATATTTTTTGTTTCGTAAAGTTATATTTAATTTGCATGTTATTAAAAAATAGTAACAAAATAAGTCAAAAAGCAGGATATTTTCCATGTAATTAACTTTTTCAAATTCTTTTTCAGGTAAGTCACTGCACTTGATGATCTTCTTTCTTTCGATGAGTTTTTAGAAAAAAAATGGGATATATCAGTAAGTTAAGCATGATTAAGTTCTGTGTGTATCTTATAGAGGAATTATTTACATTAAAAAAAAAGGGATTTTTGCTGAAAACAAGAGCGTAAAAACAACTTTAATGAAGTACAAAAATTGCAAATTATTGCGTAATGTGTTGGTTTTTATTAGCATAAAACATGGCGAAGTAGTAGAAATTAACTGGCATATACTAAGATCATCTGTTTATTTAACGCACAAGCAATAGTTTACTAGTTATAATGCAAAAATATCTGTACTTAATCGATTTTATATTTTATTATTAGGCGTTGTTAACTAATATATTTTTAAATATACTTAACCGTTGTGCAAGTGAAATAATGCAAGCTAACCTCCTAAGTTGCAAAATCCTAATTTCTTTCGGGACAAGAAAGGAAGTTTTACCTGTTTAAACATTAGAATATTGTCGAATCTATTAGATTTTCAAAAAAAGCATTTACAGTTTTTTTTTAACAATTAAAATCACTTGTATAAATTTGTTTATCAATGTTTAATTTTTACTTAAATTAATAAATAATGTCTCTAAATATAGATTTTTTATCTATAGCGATTGTGAGTGGACTTTGGACGGAGCTTTTTTGTACCCCCATGACGGGTACTTCAATAAGCTTATAATAGGAATATTGTATCGATGCTCAAGTTCACACATACTTACCATGGACAGATAAAAGAGAGGGGAGATGGAGGCAGTCGCACCTCCCTTGAGGGACTTCACCGGCAATTATTTTGCACGGAAGTTCCAAAAGTGTGTTTTCGACAATCTTCGGTGAATTTAAGGGGAAGAAGGCTGAACCGGAAATATTTCAGAATTGAAGTCTTTTAAACGCAATAGCCAAACGTAGGCCATCTTTAGTGACATTCAGAGAAGGGATGAGGTTCCAAACTCGCTTCCTGAAATATTTTGAAGAGGGTTTGGAAAATCTCCGAAATTTAGGTTCTAAAAACGCAATTTCTCCCCTCCCATGAACAATTCCTGGATCCGCTCTTGATACTTATAACACTGTCTTAACACTTAGGTCACACCATAAGCTTTGCGGCAGAGTATGGTAACGGTTCATAAATAGCGATTATAACTAACGGTTATAATCATATTATATATCTATTACAATCATATTATATATTTATTATAATCATATTATATATTTATTATAACTAACGGTTCATAAATAGAGCTATTAAATTGCTACGTAAATAACATGTACATGTTAAGTTTTGCGGAAAATGGTTCAGTAGATTTTGCAACTTGATGGGACATACTTGTCTATGCGGTCCATAAAAGTTGCAAAGCTGAAATTATTTTCAAAAATTTGATTAATTTATTATTCAATTGAGATATATTTAAGTAATCAATTAAATTATCTGCATTTAATCTTTAATTAAAAAGTAACCTTTAATAAAAGTAGCATGGCTGTGGGAATGTAGATGAGTTTCTTTTGTGGTGTTCTCTGGAAGAACTTTTTTTTTAAATACAGTCGGTTCCCTGTATACGCGAATGTTAAATTGCTAAATTTTATGTAGGTAACTTTTTCTCAAAAAGTTTAAATGATAAACTTACAAGTTTTACAGCGTTTTCAAGAGGTGTCTACGAATCTACCGAAGTGACATTATAATGCAATTCTGTTTATTTCATAATTTAATAAAATTTAAGCAATAGTCACTTTTTAAATGAAAAAGAAAAAAGCTTTTAAACATTAAACAGCAGATCCCTAAAGCAAAAATTTCACTTAAGCATATTTATGAACATAATAAAAAATGTTTCGAAAATTTCGAAGTAATATGTAAAGTATTTTTCTAGAAAAAGGAACTCAAGTTTTTAAAATTGATGTTCTGAGAAAATCGAGTTTGAAAGTAAAATTGTACTATCATTTTAATACCTTCTTGGTCCATTAATATTTAAATTCAGTTACTTTTAATCTACATAGAAATATGAGTTTGAGAGCTGTATAAAAACTAAAAGATTAGTTTTCTTTAAGGTTTAAGGGGGTACCGACTCCCATTAAACAATAATGGTTTATTTATTTTTTTTATTTGCGAATAAAAACATTCTGATGTCTTTTTAACATTGAAAACATGTAATTTATAAATTATTTTCATGCGATAATTTATAATATAAAATTTGAATTTACGGAACACACATGTACCATGATTGTTAAAGCTTTTTTTTTTTTTTTTTTTCACAGAAATGGGAGAAACGATGGGAACAGGTTGGGGAAGATACTTTTTTGGTGGAGAAAACCGTTATAAAAATATTCTTTTAAAAAATGCTAAACACTATGGTAAAACGAGCTGATGTGTGCATCACATGACTTCTTTTTACTCCAATTTAATGTCATTTCCCCATTATTGGCAATTTTAATGTGATTCAATTTTTTTTAAAATTAAATATCACCAACAATGGCCAAAGTGAAACAAAATTTAAAAAAAAAAAAAAAGAAAAAAATAGCCAAATTTTCCGCCAAGTTGGCGACAAAGCTTGGTTACCAAAAGACTGGCGATATATCGCCAAGTGTCCGACAAATTATAACACAACATAAATTTACATCGAAATTAACAATGATTTCCCCCCAAAAAGGGGCAAAAGACTCCCTTAGGAACATCCGAATGCAACCAAAAGGGAAGATACACAACTAGACCCCAGTAGGAGTCTACGTACCAAATTTCAACTTTCTAGGACATACCGTTTTTGAGTTATGCGAGATACATACACACATACGCACATACAAACGTACATACGGACGTCACGGAAAAATTCGTTGTAATTAACTCGGGGGTCGTCAAAATGGATATTTCGGGTGTCTGTACGTTCCTAGGTATATATCCACGTGTGATCGGGTCGAAAAAAAAATTCAACATTCATTCGAGGGTGAGAAAAATGGAAATCAATGCTGAATTTTGAGTGAAAATTTTTTCGCGAATACAATACTTCCTTTTTTTGTAAAAGGAAGTAAAAAGGGGATGTTTCCCAAGGCTGTAAATATCTTCGTAAGGTTGGTAAGTTCCTTGCCAACTTAGATGTGACAACTTAAAACATGGATTGCACAAACATCAGTTACCGAGCATTAAAATGAAAACAATTCTTTTTCTTAGAAAGTTATTAAACATTCCTGGCGAGTTAGCAAGTTTTGTCAAGCTTTGCTGAAACATCCCCTTTTTTTTAGCAAGCAAAGCTTGAAAATCACTTAAGTCCTTCAAAACTTTCGGCGAAAATTCCAATTTCTTTGCGTCGCGAACTTTACCCAGGGAAGCAATAACTTGAACAACCTCCGTGCATTTGATTGCGTTTCGGTTTCCCCAGGGATTTGTTAGCTCAAAAGTCAGACGAGTCGACAAATAGGCTGTCTGGTGTTGTTCTTAGGGAGGAGAAGTTAAAAAATATAGCATCCAATTTCAATATAATGATGGGTATGGTATAAAAAATGTTTCTCGTGTTTTTGTGAGATTACATCGAACAAAATAGTGTCATGCATACTCAAAACCTCAAAACAATTTTCATGAATGGAACGCTCAGCTTCATTCGGGGAGGCCTTTTAGAGAGATAAACTTAAATGTACTCGCGTGAAATTTTTTTTATCTTGTACATTTTATAACATGTTTGAGAAGCGAAAACACACATTATAATGCAATGAAGTTAAATATATAATAATATAAAAAATTTCTCTAGTGTTTCTGACAGTTTTATTATTAGCTAGTGGTACCCACACGGCTTTGCCCGTAGTAGAAAATTAAAAGGTCATTTGGTTCTCCTGTATATTAAGAAAATAATGGATGATGAATTTTTCTCGTCAATTGGCTATGTTCGAACGCTCTCCCATTCCACGTCGTGATAATTTCGTAATTTACTCGTCCATCTTGTGTTAATTTTTCTCCGGAAAATGTTCTTAAATTTGAAATAGAAAAAGAACGAAATCGAATTTTCGAAAAATCGCTTCGAGGTGCACACCCCCATGCTACAAACTAACTTTGTGCCAAATTTCATGAAAATCGGCCGAACGGTCTAGGCGCTATGCGCGTCACAAAGATCCAGACATCCTTCAGACATAGACTTTCAGCTTTATTATTAGTAAAGATATCACAGTTTTGTAAGTTGTTTAAAAAAGGCACAAACAAAAAACGTCTTTTCTTTCTAAGGCAATAAAAAGTTTCACCGTTATAATTAAAATATAGAGATGATCAGGCGCGGATACAGAGGGAGGGGGTCATCCCCCCTAGCACTAGAACCGCGAAGTGGGTCATTTTGACCCAACTTATTTTCTTCTTATACGTACCATACGTGCTGCGGGCAGGGTTGCCAGGTGAAAGTTTATGAAAATAGCAAAAAGACTGTGAAATTAGGCAAAAATAGCCAACCTATTCAGAAAATTTATCTGCTTTTAAAAATCTTAGAATTGCAACCATAGTTAGCTTTAACAAAGAATATATGAAAGCGAAAAATAAGGAGTGAAAGTTAAGCGTTGCTAACAGAAGACTTTCGATTTTAGTTACGAAACTTTGGCAAGGCGACCGAAAATTTGCGAGTTCATTTGATCATTCTTACTTACAGTTTCAGGATAAGAGTTTATTCAAAATAAAATGTAGAAGGGCGATTTAAAATTTTTATAAAGCTGTTTTGAAGTGCAAAAAAGTCTGATAATGATTTGGTTTAAAAGTGGTCAAATAATCGGTTTTGCTGTTGGCTTTGAATTTTTTCAACCCAAATGCAGTCAAAATGAGCCAAATTGGCTAATATTAGCCAAATCTGGCTACCGTGGTTGCGGGTAGGACTTCACTGTCCCGCTCGCAACACGTTTAAATGAATATTTTTTAAGTACAAGTTTCTTTTTTTTTCCATTTTTTTTTTCAAAGAAAGTTCATATTTTGAATTATGATATTCAAATCCCTCTTATACAGTAGCCGCCGCTTATATGGATCACGTTTGTTCCAAGCAGTTTTAAATCCAAAGAGCGGCTAATTCAATAAAGCGGCTAGTTCAATAAAGCTAGAATTTGTTCTGTGTTTGACGACTTGATTCATTAAAGTGGTTAATTCAACTGACCACTGATTCAAGTAACCGGCGTCCACTGTATTCAAATGTACAAAATTTAAAGCTAAACTATAAAGTTTTAGGTTGAAAATGGAAATATGTTTTCGTAATAATCCCACACCCGTGCAAATGAATTGAGAAATTTTTCATCCTATCACATACCTTTTAAGCATCTGCCCATGCGGGTTTAAAATCTGCAAATTTGAAAAACACACAAAAATGTGCCACGCACCCTAAAAAAATTTAATTTTTCAAAAACGGCAAATCAGACATCTCATTTTGGATTTACATTACATTCATAATAAGGATCAATATATGTGAAAATAAAGAAAATTAAAAATGTCAACACTCCACAAATGCCCTAAACTGCCTGATTCTTAAAGACAGTGGCTCTTAACCAAGTTGTCCATTAGAGAAAGAGAGAGAGAGCTTTCCATAACACTCATTAATTTCCCACATACCCTAGAAAATAATCGTGCCGCAATTACAGACCAATCACTTATTCGCTCTAAATTTTTGAAAAGTGGAGTAAAGGGTGATGTGTATCCACTTTCAAAAATGTGCTAAGAAAATACAAAAAATATCACACAAAATGGCTCACCTTATTTACCTCTTCTTTCGGAACTGAAGAGCGAAGCCCCGAAGGTATTGTCATCGAAATATCTAACTTTAATTAAATTCTCAGGAAAAATCCAATACTTGATCTAATCAAATGCGCTTTTAAGAAATAGTTTCTGTGTTGATTATGGGGACGGGAACTAACCCTCCTTACCACGCCTGCGTTTTATTTTGGGGAAACTGGTCATTTGAAACGAGCGGCCGTTCGAATTTGAAATTGGATTTTCTAAGTTAAGGCGATACCTAATTAAAATCTCACTTCTAGTTTAGAGGAATGGGGATGGTGCCGGAAGAACCTGTTTAATTACTTTAATCTTAGGTTTAGTAATGAATTTTGAAAGAGTTATTTAGTTTGTTTTTACGATTTTTTCGCTTTGAATAAGGATGCATTACGTATTTGTTTTAAATTTAAATATTTTAATTAGTTTCATGGAAAATAACTGTGGGATTGAAGTGCTGTTTTATTGTTTTTCTCTTTCAAATATCTAAATTAGATTATTGTGGTTAACTGGTGGGTATTTTAGTTTTTGAAAGTCTTATATCGAAAATGTGTTTCCAATTTCCGACAGAAATTGTATTCTAAATTTGTTTATTATTTTTCACAAAACGTTTGATTTTTCCCTCGCTTACAAATTTACTTATGGTTCATAAAACTTCGTTCGATTCTCCATTATTGTAACCTTAATTTTTTTTTTCAAACCATCACTCTATTTACGCATTTTCTTTCAAGCTGAAAAAAAAGAAAAAAAAAATCATATTAAACTATTACTTTTATAAAGTAACTAGCGGTACCCGCACGGCTTTGCCCGTAGTAGAAAATTAAAAGGTCATTAGGTTTGCCTGTATATTTACAAATAATGGAGGATGAATTTCTCGCAGATTTTTCTATGGTAATTTGCTCGCCCATGTTGCAGTTCCACGTTATGATAATTTGTTAATTTACTCGTTCACATTGTGATAATTTTCTCGGTAAAATGTTCTTAAAATTGGAATAGAAAAAGAACAAAATTGAATTTTCAAAAAATCTCTTCGAGGTGCACACCCCCATGCTACAAACTAATTCTGTGTCAAATTTCGTGAAAATCGGCCAAACCGCTTAGGCGCTATGCGCGTCACAAAGAGACATCCCGACAGATATCCAGACAAACATTAAACTTAGTAAAGATTACATACAAATTATTTGAATCCCATTCGAATTTAATTTAGTCCTTTACATCAGAACACAATTTTTTTAAAAGTTGCATTACAAAAAGCATGTTTTGAAACGTTATCTATTCTCAACATATTTCGAAATTCGTTGCAATATTATTTTAAATTGTTTTAATTGTCAAATTATTATTAAACAAAACCTGATCTAATTTAAATGTCAATAGTGTGTACAAAATGCTGTCCCTTTTTTTACATTTTTTAACTCCAGCCATTTTTGCAGATATTTACCAGATTTTCCAACTCTTAACACAGTCTTGGCAAAAGAACTATTTTCTGGCCAAATGATCAAGCCTAATTTTAAGTGATGTAACTTTAAAATCTAGTGGTGCCTGCACGGCTTTGCCCGTAATAGAAAAATTAAAAGATCTTTTGGTTCGCCTGTATATTAACAAAAAATGTATGGTGAATTTTCTCGCCAATTGGCTTGTGCCCATGTTACGGCTCCACGTTATGATAATTTCGTATCTCGCCAATTAGCTTATGCCCATGTTACGGTTCCACGTTATGACAGTTTTAATTTATTCGTCCATCTTATGATATTTTTGTTCTTAAAATTGGAATAGAAAAAGAACCACATCGAATTTTCGAAAACTCGATTCGAGGTGCACACCTCCATGCTACAAACTAACTTTGTGCCAAATTTCATGAAAATCGGCCGAACGGTCTAGGCGTTATGCGCGTCACAGAGATCCAGACATCCTCCGGACAGACCTTCAGCTTTATTATTAGTAAAGATAAAACTTACCGTGTTGTAGTACATTATGTTGTTATGCCCTTTTGTACACTTCTGATTCTCACTGAACACACATTCTGAAATTAGCAACTTCTGATAAGAACTTCCCATTACTCCTCGAACAACGGATGGGCAACGGATTTTAATATTAGGCATAGACGAAATGCTTCGCTTCGGTAAATATTTTTCAATTGCGCCTTTCCATGTCTTTTTCCGCCGAGAAAGTTGAATTATTATTACAAAAGCATTTTGCTCATTTGAGCCCGCAACATTTCCTTAATTGCTTTTACCGTTAAATTCCCAAATATTTGTTCAGCTTATTTTGGTCATGTTTGCTAGTAATTTTCTATGCTTTGCTAACAACTTAAAGACGCCGGGTTGAAAGCCTTCTTTTATATTTTTCTGAGGAAAATGAGGTTCGTAAAATTGAAATTTTAATGTACAATTGCTTACAGCATTAGCGAAACTTGCTTGTTATTAACATAGCTGGTATTCTGCTTAAAAGTTGTGGGGAATCTTTTTGAAAAATGTGGATTCTTTTATTAACAGTTTAAGTAGAGTGGATACCTTTGCAAACAAACAAGTACAGTTGATCAGGGCCTTAACCAGTCTTTTTGTTTCGGAGAGGGTCTTACCAAACACATTTCTCGTAAAGTCTATATGATCAATACAATTTGATTTAATTTGTATATTCGAATGGTTTTTGTTACAATAGGTTATTTAAATGAGGGAGTGCTGCTCTAAGGGATTTAACACGAGCAAATGTGAAAAATAACGCATCTATTAAATGAAGGAAAGAAATCTGATGGGTGTACTACATGACTTCAGCATCGTTAAAATATTCTGTGCCTTTTTAGCAACTCAAAAGAATAGATACGTGTACTTTTACACGCGCGTCGAAGTGCTACTTTTTGAATTTATATGTTTTGACAGTTATAAGATAGGTTATAGAGTTTGACACTTTCAAATGTAAATAAATTTGATGTTTTTATTAGCGTCAGTTACTGTGAAAATTTCAATGAAAACACTATTGTTCTGTAAGAAAAAGTGTTTTTAATAACTACAATAAAAATAAATGCTGAAGCATTTAATTTGAACAACTCTTCATTAACAATAATTTCATTTTCAAGTGAAATCGAGAAATAAATTAAAATGAAATAGTAATAATTTCGCATTTTTTTTATAAGGCGTTTTTTGGAATAGTTTTGGAAAATTTCGGAGGAGTTTGAAATCTTAAAAACCACCTCTTAAATACAGCCCTGAGTGTGATATGCATTAAGTGACTAATTAGGAAGTCCTTTATACGCATAAAAACATAACTTTCTGCATAAGGGGCCATTCATTAATTACGTAAGGGTCTCGAAGGGGAGGGGGAGTTGGAAAAATCAGTACATACCCTTTCTTGGGGGGGGAGGGTGGGAGGAGGTTCAAACCCATTCTTACGTAATATTTTCCAAGTCGATATTTTACATTTGAAATCGCACGTTCAAGTGGTTTGACATGGATTTTATTTCATTTACGTCTGGATGGTAATACACGCATTAGGATGAGCAGTTTTTTTATTTGTAAAGAATGAATCGAGTAAAATATAGTAAAAGAATCGCACTATGTATGGCAAATTTTATTTTTAACTAGCTGCGTTGCCCGGCTTTGCCCGGTCCATCTTGAAAATAAAAATTGTCAAGTGACGTATATTCAACAATTAATCTTAAAAAAAATTAAAAAAACATCATGTTTTCCCTTCCAAACAATGACGACAGATATTAAAATACTTTTAAGAAATTAAATCCAGAAAGATGGATTTAAAATACGTAACCATGGAAACACAAAATAAAATAAGTTTAATGAATTAAAATGCGAAAGAAAATGGTTCACAATTTGAATGGAATCGATCTTAAACTTGATGTAAAAGGCTTGTAACTTTTTTTTCCTTTCGAGATAAAGGCTTATTTTTTCGACCATAGGTCGAGTTAGATCTGGAGTAAAAAAGGTCGCTTTTCCCAATGGCTTCGAAAAGAAAGCTGTGGGTCTATTCCTTCACTTTTTATTGATTTATTTAATGAAGGAAGTAGTGCTTAAATTTCAGCTAAGCCGGAAAAAAAAAAAATCGAGCTAAAAACGCAAATAACTCCCACCATAATAAAGTTAGAGCATTGAAACAAATTGCGTAGAACGCGGAAAATTCTACCCTTTCTAACGATATGTAATATTAATATGTACAAGTAATTTTTCACCCCCATATTTGAGAATTTATGTGAAAATTGGACGTAAATTGGAATAAAAAAGAACTATTCATCGAATTTTATTCGAACTGGTCTGCAAATCTTTTCAGGACCTTAAAGGAACAAACTGAAAATTTCAGCGCAATCGGCCCGGGTAGTTCTCGAGTTTTGCGAGTTCAAACACACAGACGCTTTTTGGGGACTTCATTTTATACTAGGTAGAGATTAGTATCGTATCATGTACAAAAAAAAAAAAAAAAAAATGTCGAAGAGTCATTCAGTCTAGACTTTTTAGTGAATATATTTTTTTTTTGCACAAAAAGGTTTAATTTATTAATAGTGAATTTAATTTCGATTCCAGTGATGTAAGACTTGTTATTTTATTATTTTGAAAAACGAAACTAAATCTTACGTAAGAATAGGGGAGAGGGATTTGAAAAATCTTATGTAACCTTACATGGAGGGAGGGTGGTCAAAAATTGCCAAAACCATCCTTAACGATCTACGTGGGGTGTTTGAACAGGTGTTTATTACATCTGCACAGTAGTAAAAGTGGTCTTTTGAGTATTACGTACAATTTGCTTGAAATCAAATGACCATACGAATGTATGTAAAAATTAAAACAATTCTTTAAAAGTGAGATATATTGCGGTCTTTTTTTACATCTGTTTCTTTTTTCTTTTGCACGCGATATTTTAAAAAGCAATGCATTACGTTGCTTCAAGCTCCCCCCCCCCTTTCCACTTAAAGAAAACAGTCAATTTAGGGAAAACACGTGTAAAAGTACATTTTCCCTTTTTTCTTTTTTTCGCTTACCTGATTTGTTAATTCACACTTGTTAAGCATCGTTTTGTAGTTATCAATTGGGTTGTAATTTTCTTAAAATTAGTATATAATTAATCCAACTCTGAAACTTGTTAAAAACGTTGGGCATTTAAAATCTTTTCAATGGTAAAATGATTTTAAGGATGAAAGTCCTGATTTTGTTATGCTTGAAATAGAATTGAGGAAAATACTCACTTAAAAAAAATCAAATTATTTTGTTGGTGTTTTTATGTACAATTTGTTTCATTTATTTTATTATATCTATACATTTCATTTTTTTTTCGTAATTTACGCATATTTTAAAATTTTATTTTAAAACAATTCTTTGAAAAATAATGCCCTATCTCCCTGTTTTTCCCCCATTACCTCTATGACTTGATAAAAAAATATTCTCGAAAGTTTAAAATGTTAAGTACACTTTTGGGGTTGGAGTGGCTGACGATTTTCTATTGTGCCTTTTTCTAAAAGAGGTCTCTATAATGTTCTGGTCTACGCGTTCTCAAAAAAATTATATCAGTTTTCTCTTCAGAAGAAACTTTTTATAAAATCTTTATTTTTAGTAAGTCGATAACCGTCTATAGCCCCTATGCATTAAAAATCATTTTGTGGCATAAAAATATTTCTTTTTTATTTATTTAAAGAGAAACTGCAGTGTGAAGGTTGAAACATTTTGGAAAAAGAATGTCTGAAGAAAACTATGCAATATTTAAATCGAAGCCCTGAGATTTCTAAAGAATTTTGGAAAAAGAAGAATTGGTCTTGCTTGGAATTACTGCATCCCTTAGAAAGTTTTTCTATGAAATAGTTAAACTTCGAAGGTTTTGGAAGAATAATACTTTCAAACTTGTTTTGAAATATGCCTTAGTTTTCTTTCCTTTATTTTTATTTCGGATTGTTTCGAACGACGAATATATTCTAATAACTCGGTTTCATATAAAGGAAATATTTTGTGATCAAGTTTTTTCTATTTCTGTGTGTATTCATTGGAAAAGAATTTTTATGACAAAATGATTTCTTCTAGTACATTTTATCTTATAACTTTTCACAATTTCTGTACATTATCAAAATTTATTTTTTCAAAAATCTTTCATTGTAGATGGATCATTTATTTTGAGCATATTGAAAAAACTAAGAAACCGGAAAGTTATGATCAAAACGGAATAATTCGAACGGAATGATTGGAATTTAAGATGACTTGAAATTTTTGATTTTTACTGCTTCATGATATATTCGCTAATAAAAATCAGAAATACCCGTTTTTTGGGCCTCTCAAGATTATGCAACCAATAATAATAATATTATCATTATTAAAAGAAACCTATTCAAACCTGAGGTGCATGTAAGTACTATTATCAGTGATCTGAAACTTCTACAATTAGGGAAAGTTTTGTAAAAACGGTTTCCACTTCAACAGTTTTGTGTACGATACAGCTGGTAACGCCTGAATTTTCTCCTGCAGTTTATTTTGGACTTGTAGTTCTTACGTGTTAATATTTTATCACACTTGGATTGGCAGTACAACTTAGACCAGGGGTTCTTAAATATTTTCTACTTGCGGCAGCCTTTAAGGACTTAGATTTTTCTCAGGACACCCTAGTTCCTTCGTATTATTTTGGTAATTATTTCGCAGTGACTTAGTGATAATATAGAGAGGTGGGCCTCCTAAGTATTGTGACCTTTGGGCTTCACTTTTAATTAGCCGGGTCCTGTGCACGTGATGGAAATCACGCGATGAGCAAATTTTGTTACTTCTACGTTGTTCAGGGAAATCGGAGGATACGCAGCGATATGATTAATCTAAATTAAAATCTTTATTTCGTATTGAATAATCAATCAGCCTATGTAATAGTTTTTTAATTTATAAAATAATTTTCGGTTAGACGTTCCGAACCTCCTAAACTTACCGCATAACGTATGCGCACTTGGAGACTGCTACTGAGTCCAAAAATACCTATATTCCTGCAATAAAGCCAACAGCCACCGGCAGTTCCCCTACGTGATGATGTCGTAAATCTCTCAATTTTCACCTGTTTTGTCAGAGACCTCCATTTTGTTGGCCAGCTAATCAATGAAAGTTCACTTCAATTGAAAGACCTCCTATCTCGTGGGCAGTGAAGCGGCAAAATGATTTTGCAATATTTGTCCTGTAGTCCCAGAATTCCTCCTACTGATCCGTAAAATCTACTCCGGGGAAAGATGTGTGAGGAGGGGGAAGGGAGAGGTTAAAAATAAGGGAATGTATCTAGTGACCATTTTCTACTTTGATGTTTATTTAAGCTCTGTGATAAGTTTGTCTCCCATTTTATTTCTAAAGCTCTTGCTTTTTGATATTTTCACGATTTTTCAGCTTAGCACTACGAAAGAATTTTATTTTATTTCTAGACCGAGGGTATTCTGTAGCAGACTTTTGTTTTAGAAAACCTGTCTGAATTTCTTTTTTTAAGGTTTAATTAAATATTTATCTTTAGATGTGGATATTTCTTGTTTTAATCAAATATGTCTTGATTATCAAACAGTCTAGCTCATTGGACGTTTTAATTTGCATTGAAGATGGATAATTAAAAAATGTCAAATTTAAAGTCTTAAATGTATGCAGAAAAACCTGATATTCGCTTTTTCTCTATAGAAAAAGATGAAATTCTTCAATTTTATTTTCTTTTGCAACAGGGAAAAATTAAAATGTAATTCGAAATTGACGCTTTTTGGTGTTGTAAGCAATCGTTCCAAAATATATTTTTTAGGCATTTTTTTAAAAAACCTTTTTTTTTTTTTTTTGCAATTTTATGTGTACTTACCTACACTCGGTACATATCATCACCTCATAGTATCAATTGTTTTATCGTCTTTGTTGAGAACAAGTTCTTTACAACACTTGATGTGAGTGTTTTATTCATATGATAATTGCTAAGTAGGTCTAAATGAAATGAAATCAAGGAATATATTCATAACCTAATCAGGAACTATAATACATTCTGCACATTACAAACTGCTCAGTATCCATAAAAAAAGCACTAATATTTTTCACATGAAAACCCTCTTTTGGACCGTCTACTCATCCATAAAATTCACTCTCAGGAAAAATCTATTTTTTTATACGTAACGAAGCATAAAAATAGTTTTCGAATATTTGTTTGAGAGAACTTCTTTTACTGATGCTCACAAAATCTACTTCTATTTGAAGTAAGAGTCTTCAAGATTAAAGGAGAAGAAATCACGGTCTGTCTACCTTCAGCATTAATATTTGTTCAAACAGGGACGAAAAGTTTAGCTGTTTTATGAGGAACTGTTCTTATTATATTTCGTGATGTTTCTGGGTTTTCGTTTCTCATTTTAATAAGTAGTTTTGGTTTTGTTTGGCAGACGCTGGTGCATATTGCTAAGCTTTTTTTGCTCTTTCATGGAGGCAAGTTTTCTTGACTTGTTCTTTTATGTTGATTAACATTGCAAAACCCTCATTGCTCTTTGTTGCAGAATGAAGTTGATGAAACGAATTACTATATTTAATTCAGATTTTGTTTAATATATTATCTTAAGTAAAAAAGTAAGAAGAAAAATAATAATTACATGAATAATAGTCCTCAAATAATAGAACAGAAAAAAATAAAAGATAAAAAAGTAGAGTTAAAACTAGAAATCATTAAAGATTACTAGCGTCTTTTGCTTGATCTGAAACAAAAACCTTTTTTCTTATCCTTTTTGTTGGTACATAGTCATCCATATAAGCAGCAGTGTACATACTCTTCGGTTCGCTGCCCCGCAAGATGTATAAGTGTGCCCCTCCCATAAGAGTTTTTACTTCCTTTTATAAAAAAGTAAGTATTGTATTCGCGAAAAAATTTTCACCCAAAAATCGGCCTTAATTTCCATTTTGCCAAAAAAACCGCCAACTTAGCGACGTATTTGGCGGTTTATTTTATTTTTATTATTTTTATTTTATAAATCTGGTTTCAGTTTGTCCACTGTTGGTGATATTTAGAGAGTAATCTATTGAATCACATTAAAACTGCTAATAATGGAGAATTAACATTAATTTGGAGTAAAAGGAAGTCATGTGATGCACACATCAGCTCGTTTTTTAACTTTATCATAGTGCTCTTTTTTTTAAATAACGTACGCCCTCATACCTCTTGCACCTCCCTCACCAGGGGTGTTGAGGCGACGTTATGTACACCACTGCATATGGATGCCTCAGTTGCCAAATCGATTAACTCCACTTCTTAAAAAATCCTCATTTCTGCTTTAATAGTGCTTAATCAGTGCTTAGAATGTGAATTTACATTAAACTTTTGGTTCAGTACATTTCTGATCTTGCGATGGCAGAAAATGTAACACGAGGGCCCATTTACTTCTATAGATAACACTATCTTCTTCATCACTTTTCTCGACTTTTTGTTTCATGGAGGTAATCGATTTGGCAAGTGAAGCATCCATATAAGACGTAAAACATAGTTTTTTTTTTATCAGTACGAATTAAATGCTTTTGTAAATGCTCATGGCCGGTTTAAAACCTAAAAGCAACAAGTCCTACTTAAGGAGATGGGTTGATATAATCAGAACGTAATAAAGTGATTGGGGTTTGCCTTCCTCTCATTTCGCTCATAGTTGCATGGACAGTAGGGGCTGCTGCTTTAACACATCCCTTGTCTTGTGCTGCGAATCCTTGTATAGCTCCATATATTTGTACAATTAGCTGTTTCTTGCTACCTCTACACAGCTTGAAAAAAATTCTGATTGCAACATTACTTCCCCTGTTAAAGGGACTAGAGATGTAGTTTCTCTTATTTATCAACTATCGAAAAAAATTATCTGTAGAGATCTCTTGTATCGGAAGTCTAAATTAAGAGCACACTCTTAAAAATTCATCTTTTATCACGAAGCGATATATGCTTTACAACTATACAGGATTCTTACTGCGTTATGTTAAGTATAGTTTGAGGAACAATTAGTTACTTTCAATGTGGCATAGCTGACTTCTTAGTTGAAAAGATGTTTTAACTGTTGAACCAGACTTTCTCTTGTTTCTTACGCGCATTGTTCTTAGGGAAAACAAATAGCAAATGTATAATCGCAAAACATTTTTGAGCTCATGGAGTAATGGATAAAAATTGCTTATTTTACGTATTTGAAAAATTGAAGCTTTTTATCCACAACCACAATTTTTGTAGAAAATCATTCCCAAGACTATTGAAACAAGTCTTTCTGTCACAGCTTCAAAGAGCGACGTCTTTTGTATTGATTTTGTATCGTCTGTCTTGAGGCAAGATATAGTACTAGTAGGCCTGGTAGGTGCTACTGTACAGCAGGATTTAGAAAAAAAATTAATGTAAGTCTACCTAGGATGTTATCTTTAAAGTCGTTTTATTCAGAACTGGAAAATGTCCACTTCCTTAACTTTCTCCTCACTACCTCATATGTGTTCTGCAGTTTTGTTTATTAAAAGAGCAAACTCAATTTCTTCTTATCTGTCGTGCAGTTATGTTTCTTAAATGAGAAAGTTCTAAAAAAAACAAATCAATTTCTTTTTATCTGTCCTGTAGCTGTTTTTATTTCATAAGAAAGTTGTAAAATAACATCAATTTATCTGTCATGCAGTTATGTTTCTTTAATAAGCAAGTTCAAAAATTACAAAGCAATTTTGTAAAGCTCTAGAAGCAATCTGATGTATATGGCACTGTACCGTGTGATTTTCATTTTGATCACTGTAATAAAATTGCACTGATAATTACGCATGACACATTTTGAAATTTTCACTATTGCTAGTAATAATCAATTACTACAAACATAAAATCCATTCTTATCGAAAACTATTTTATTCACGAAAACTTGCTTGCAAAGATGATTCTTAGATCCTATCTCTTCTTATCCAATAATAGTTGTCAAAAGCTATCAAACCCCGTAACTTTTCCTTTGCTCTGTAATCTTCTTTAAATACAGGCGTTTTCAATTTCAAAAAGAAGCTAGAGACTGAAAAGAAAATCGCTGACGTAAGGGGCATTATTATAAAGTTGACAGAAAATCTATATCTTACGCATTACGAATTTTTCTTTTCAACTGCCCTCGCCGCTTCAACGGAGACTACTTCTCTGTCACAAAAGAGGTTGAATATTAAATGGCGTTTTTGCCTTCGATTATGCATTAAAATCTTAATATTAGTTGTAACCGTTTTCGGTTTTAATGAAATATGCTTCTGTGCATTCATTTCGTTGTCAATTGCTTTTGATAGCCTTTGTTTATGCTTATTAGTTGTCATTTAGGACGTAAATGACGAAGTTTGTTTTAAATTGTAATGCGTACTTTAATTGATGTCGTCAGCTTGCGTTTTTTTTTTTTTTTACTTTAATGGTTCTTGCTGCATTTTGTTTTGTCGGAAAATTAAATTTCTGAAGTGGAGACATCATTGCTTTTTCTGACAAATTGATTTACAAAATGCTAGTAAAGTTTTTGTTAGTTATTTGTTACAAAATTAAAACTATGCTACCAAATATTGAATGATAAAAAGAGTGAATTATTCCTTTTCAAATATTTAACCCTTGCAATCTTGGTAATTATTGCATTATGTAAAGCTACCTTTTAAATTTCCTTTTTATCCAGTGATATTTCTTATGCATTCCTTGGATTTAGAAACTAGTTTCGACTTTCGAAAAACATCGAGTACTTTTGCAAAATGTTTGAGGTCTTTAAAGATTTTACAAGTCCTTTAAAATTCATTATTTTTTGTATCACAAAAGCGTATGAACTAACAGAATTTTTTTTGGAAATTATGAAAATAAATCCAAACGCTTTTTTAAAACACGATATACAAAATGTTGATTTGTTTAGAAACCAGGGCTGTGGAGTCAGCGGAAAAATGACAGACTCCGGGAATTTTTGAGTCTTCGACTATGACTTCTTTTCCTCAAAAATTAATCCAACTCGGACTCGGGACTCCGCTAGCATTGGCAGAGTTGCGTACTTTGGGGGAAAATGACCGACTCCGACTCTTGAAATTTTAATTCTTTGACACCCGACTTTGACTCCTTTACCCCAAAATCAGTCCCGACTCTGACTTCGTAGCCCTGTTATAAAGGATTTCAATAGCTCTAAAAAAATTAAAATACACGTATCGGAGCAGAAAGTTATTACCGAATTCTTTCTGCGTTCGAATCACTGTGTGCTTCGGAATAAACCTCCATTGCAATAAGCTAGAAAATTAGATGATCACGTTTCTTCTGTTATAATTTTAGTGTTATAATGTGTGTTGTGTTTAATGTTTTATTCTTTGCCTGCTCAGTTTTCTAAGTCATTGATACAGTTAAGAAAATTGGCATCATTTATGGACAACCCCTAACATGAATAAATGGTTAATATTTTGAACTAAAATTTTCTGTTTTTATTCAAAAAAACTCCAACATTTTTTTTTGGATGATGATTTGTTTTTATTGTTAATATTAATTTGAATAAAAGATTAGTCAATTGATGCATGCGCATATTTCTACATTGCACACCATTGTAAATATTATTAATTTGTGGAAACTTAATTCTTTTTCCTTCAAATTTTTACCTTAATGAAATTCAGTATTGAGTCACAAAACGATTTTCTTTTATAACCCTGTCTTGTAAGAATGTATCTTGATTGTACTATTTTAAACTTAGGCATTTAAATGTATCCGAAGACAAAAGTTTAAGCTTTATTTATGGATGCATAATGAAAGCATTCAGCGCATACGCATTCGCTTTTTCACTTCTATTAAATGATATTCTGATACGTGTGTGATAAGAACCAAAAGTGTTATCCGATATCTTACAGAAAGGAAGAAAGATTATTATTCAATATGCTTTCATGCATTTGAAAAAGAGTTATCAATTGTACCGACGAACATTAGGTTTTTACTCTGGTTTTGTAAATTATTTCTTTTGTTTTTATTTTATTTCCTACTCTTGGAAAAAAAGGCTGCATATTTTCTATACCAAACATTAGGAATTAATGTTTGTTGCAGTCAGTTGCATTATTCTCAGAACTGAATGCTTATATGGAGAATAAAATCATTATATTGATTTAGCCTTGGTATTATGACACAAGCGCACGTTTATCCATGTGTATTTTTATGCTTTGTATTAGAAATAAAAATTTTAAATTGCGGAAAGGGGGGGGGGAATTAAAGACTTAATAATATTACAGTTGAATGTTTTTTCTTTTATTTATTTTTATTTTTTCAAAATATCAAACAATATTAAAAATCAGTGTATGTAGTACACATCTCTTTTTTTCTTACCATTTCCATTTCATTGCAAGAAATTTAGTTTTTATGGAATTGATCACTTTGAGCATAAGTATTTTTGTGTATTTCATTCCCTACAATGAGTTTCATTCCTCTGAAAAATGTCAAGGGGTATGTTTACTCCTTGAAAATCAAACCTATCACGGTAATTCGCCTCGAAACTTTTGCCAAGCGTACTTTCATACTTTGTACTTGGAATGAAAAATTGGGGGTGTGCGGTAAGGTGTAATTAAATTTTTTAAATCTATTATGCTTGAATGTTTTTTTTTTAAATGAAAGTGTTAAAAACTAAAATCTCACAGAATTCTCCATCCCCAACCATGTTGCCATTCTCTTTTTAAAAGGTTAGATTTTGTTATGGAATTGATCATTATTCTGATCTTCACTGTTTTCGTATATTTCAATCCGCTAAAAAATCTCAAGGAGTGTTTTCACGCCTTTAAAAAAAAATATTTTTCTTTATACATTCATTATGTACTATCAGCCACTAAGTTCTACAAATAAGAATGCATTTATAAAAGTTCTTTTACTATAGTTTTAAAATATGTATATGATTTATTAAAATTTCGCATTGTATTTTTCGTGAATATACACAAAATCTCTTTTGTTGAAAATATTTGCACCAAATACATTTTTAGATATTTCATGCAAACTTTGTACTGTTGTGGTATTTGAATTTACAACTTTTATTCATTCATCTGTAAACGGTTAAAGCTTACGGTTCAAAGCTTTAAAGATTTCGATTGTTAATAATACGCGTATCTGTTTTTACTAAAATTTTAAAGTATGTATAACGTTTCTTAAAATTTCACATTGTATTCACTGATACTTCACGGATATTTTCAACGATGTTTTTTTGTAGCATTGTACCAAATACATTTTTATACATTTCATGCAAATTCGTACTTTTAATTTTTAACTACTGCCATTTGACGGATATTTTCAACGATGTTTTTTTGTAACATTGTAGCAAATACATTTTTATACATTTCATGCAAATTCGTACTGTTGATTTTTGACTACTGCCATTTGATGAATTGTAAATTGTTTTAAGCGAATTACTCAAAGCTTAAAGTTTTGTGAAAAAATTTAAAATATTAATGTTTGTGTATTGGTTTTTTATTACAATTTTAAAATGCGTGTAACGTTTCTATTTACTTCACATTGCACCTTTCACGAATACTTTGAACAAAATAGCTTTTCTAAAATTTTACCTAATACATTTTTAGAAATGTCACACAAATTGTACTGTTGTTGTACTTGAATTAGCAATTGTCACATAATCAATTGTAAACATTTTAAATCTAATTGCTCGAAGCTTTAAAGTTTTCCGAAAATTTTTCGATGCAAAGATACCTTTTGAAACTTTGAAATTAATTGCATTCCAATACTGCACGTAAAGCCTTGGTTTGTGTGTACCAAGTTTAAACATACTTGAAACTCTCGGTAGCTCTTCTTCATCATTGATTAACCAGAATAAAAGGAACGTCTTGTTTCCGTAAAATAAAACCAATACCTTTTGCAGTTTGAAACTTGAGATGTTTGCCCTTAGATTAGTGCTTTGACTTGAAAGGTCGCCAAATGCTTTGTTTTAAGATATACCGGCGCTTTTGTTTTCTTTTCACTTATTTTCTGTATTTTGTGGCCAACAATAAATACATTTTTTTTTGAGCAATCACGATGGCTTATTGCTTTCATTTGACTGTTTTTGGCGTCCTATCAATTTATTTTCCCACCGCCTCCCTCCGCACCATCACCGTCGACCGGCTCCTCACGATGCTGCTCCTATAGCGAAAGCCGTCTCCAGGTTGCATCCATGTCTTACACACACGCGCATACATACAGACACTCACACACACACACAACTACCCACACATTAATGCCTGCACACAGACAAACACATATGCCTACATACACATACCCCCCCCCCCCACTTATTCATACACACAACTACCACGCACTTACGCCAGCACACAGACACAAACGCACATGCCTACACACACATACACATACCACCTACACACAACCACACATACCCCCCACACACAAACAAACACGCCTACATACACTCTCGTGATTGCGAAAAACATAATTTGAATTCAAGTTGTCAAAGTTCAAATTAATTTTTTAAATTTTTTTTTTGTTTTTTCTGAAGAGCTTGATTTCATTTTTTAATTTTTTTTTCTCTTCAAAGTATTATAAAAAGAGAAATCAATTAAGCTAAAGTACATTTCTTTACCAATTATTGTAATCATGCTCTCCTGATACATTTCATTGTTGTTTATCCATTTTAGAATTTTAAAAAAGTTGTAATAATGTAATATTTGTCTATACGATTTCTGTCCTTTTTTGAATAGCTTTTATGTTAATTATTTGAACATCATTAAAATAGGTAAATAAATGGATCAATCAATAAATAAATAAGCATACAACTACTATAAATAATAAATCAGCGGATAAATAAAATCAAACGTATAAAATGAATAGAATGGTAAAGTAAATAAATTAATGTGAGAACAAAATCGCATTTTTTTAAAATTTAGGTGGTTGAAGATTATGTTTCATTTATGAATATTTTGTATTCTTTCAATTGAATATTTTGTATTCCTTTTTTCTTTCTTTTTTTTGTGTGTGGCGGAAAATATGTATCCCGCGTTATAATAGCAAAACAGGACTACGATTTAAATAACGTTTCCCTTTCTTTCAAATCCTGCATTTCCATCGAAAATTACTTGTATTCTTAGTCGGATGTTTAACGTCGTTTAGTCACTAATGAATGAAAGTCACTAATGAACTCTCTCTCTCTCTCTTTCATTCTTAAACTATTTTCTGCTTGTAAAAATCATTTGTAATTTTAAATTTCTTACCTATGTTTATTTATTTTTTGTTCGGTAAATATATATATAGGGTAACGGCACCAGTAACAGACAGTCATAAGTTTGGATTTAAACAATAAGAATTTTAGGCGGGTAAAACTGATGTTACTATGGCCCATGAATACGGTGCAACCATCTAGTGTTATCAGAGTGAATTTTATGAACCAATTGGTATTTACAAGGCAGTGGTGGAAAGTTATGAACAGATACCGCGAGGTCAGCTGGTGTTTCATGTTCATTTGAATTAAATAAGGCATTAGTTCTAAAAATAAAAACTTTTGCACATTTTGAATTGAAAAATGGAATTTTGTCCATTACTCATCCTTTCCTCATCTTATCTGTTACTGTGTATCATCAGATTTTTCGGCGTTTGTTACTGGGGGTTGGACCTTTTTTAGAAATAAAAATAGCATTAACTAATGCAGGGAACCCAAAAGCAGCCAAACGTTACATGGGGTATAGTTGCATGAGAAAAAAAAATAGTTTTAAAATTCTAAATACATTAAAAAGCTCAGAAAGTTGAGTTGAGAGCGATGTCTTAAGCCTGTCTGTTATTCGTGCCGTTACCCTAATGTTTAATTTTTATATACTTGACTAGATTATTCAAACTGTCGTTTACAATTATTATCCCTCCATGCTCTGATTTTTCCTTAAGTGCTACGAAGCAGTTCTTTACTGTTTTGTCTGATACTGTATCTTTGATGCTTCTTTAAAGTCTTAATTCTTTCCTCCCAGAACCTTGGCAGTTTTACCTCTTTTATTCTTGTTTGAAACCCATAAAATTTCTTCTTTCTTTGTAGCGAAGCCACTTTCTTCCTAATCTCCAAAGAATGGCGGAAACAAAAGTTTCGAACAGCAGCACTTGTTTCAGAACGAAAACAGCCAAGAAAACTCCCTCTTTAAAATTTACTTCAGCGCTTTAAGAAGAAATGACCCATTATGAAAATATCTTTCAATAAAACTTATCGTTGCATGAGATAAATGCTAAAATCCTTTCCTTTCGCCGTTGAAATGCAAAAAGAGAGTTAAAAGCTCTTTATTGATTGCCACTTAAACTTGTGTATTGAGTACAAAGTGACTGTTTGCAAAAAGCAATTAACCTTTAAAACACTGGTTATTGAGTTGTCTTTTTATATACACATTAATATTAGGCGTACTTTATATTTTTGTTCCGTGACAAATATGTTTGACATGCTCCCACTCGTGTTTCCTGATTTTTCTTCTTTATGTAAATTACCTTTTTATGGAACCTGTTTACAATTTTAATTGTGTTGGTTTGTTTAGTGTAATGTTTTACCGCTTTAGCGTACGTTTCACTTTATCAGATTTTCCTTGTTCAATATAGACAATTTTTATGCCTACTTTTCTCGTAAAAGCATTTTTTTTTTGGTTTTTGTTTAAATTACCATTTTAAGGAATCTGTTTACAATTTAATCGTGTTGATTTGTTTAGTATAATGTTATGCCTGTTTAGCGTACGTTTGACTTTATCTGATTTTCCTTGTTCAATATAGAAAATTTTTAAGCGTGCTTTTCTCGTATTAGATTTTTTTCTTTTTGGTTGGTGTTTAAATTACCGTTTTAAGGAACCTGTTTACAATTTAATCGTGTTAATTTTTTCAGTATAATGTTATGCCAGTTTAGCGTACGTTTGACTTTATCTAATTTTCCTTGTTCAATATAGAAAATTTTCATGCCTGCTTTTATTGTAAAAGTATTTTTCTTTTTGTTGGTGTTTAAATTACCGTTTTAAGGAACCTGTTTATAATTTAATCGTGTTAATTTGTTTAGTGTAATCTTTTACCACTTAAGGGGGTCCGGGACACAAAAATCCTCAAATTTTACATGTTTTTTTTTATCATTTGAAAAATTGCTCCGTTTTCTTCTGCTTAAGAGGACGTTTGAATCTTGTTTCTACCTTAATTAGAACGAAAGTTATAGTTATTTTTGTTGCATGCATCTAACGAATGTGCACATAACTTTAAAACTTTAAACGCGTTTTTCTCCATGATGCAATTTTTCCCGATTTCTTGCATTCAAACTCTTATAAGTCAGGAACCGATAGAGATAAAGCAATGAAACTTGGAGCATATCTTTTTCAAGCAATTTACTTTAATTTTTATTCGGCGAATTTGAAAAAAATGTTTACTGCAAAAATTATGATCTTTTTAAAAAAAAGTATCTTCGAATTTTTCGAAATTTTTCTTCAAATATTTTTTATTTTTTATTGAATCAATATTTTTAAAATCGCCGAATAAAAATTAAAGCTTAGATATTTGTGCATACTTTTTTGAAAAAACATTGAAAATTGACCAACAATATTTTGAGTTATAGCAATTTAAAGCAACCCCATTTTTTTGAAAAAAACTAATTAAATTTAAATAAAAAAATATTTTTTTTTTCATATTTATGTTATGATTTTGCTTATTAAATAAATGATGAATCAGTTCAAAAAATTTCAAAACTCTAAAGTACATAATAAAAAAAATTTCAAAATGTGTCCCGGACCCCCTTAAGCACGTACGTTTTACTTTATCTGATTTTCCTTGTTCAATATTGAACATTTTTATGCGTGCGTTTCTCGTTAAAGCATTTTTTTTCGGTAGGTGTTTTCTTTTAAAGACTTGTCTGAAATTCTTTTAGAGGTATATTTAAAAATTATTTGGAGATTTATTTTTAATTTTTTGCTTTGTAATATCTATTATTTTTCCACTGAATAAAGTTGTTGAGTATTGAGCATTTTTTATGATAATCACTATTTTGTCCAATATATTATAACTTTCAATGATGATTCAGTCTGAAATAATGTTCGTACATTTTTCTTTATGCATTTCATATAATTTGAAAATTTTCTTATGTATTCTCAATTATTATCTATATATTATTCGTATTGTTTTATTTCGCCGGCTTAGTTTACATAATCGTATAATTAGATGCATTATTTTTGTGGCCATAAAACTTATAGGTGTTTTCAGGTACATTTCTCAAAAATAATACTAGTCACTGTTTCTAATTCACTAAGTCTTTGATAAGCATGGATAGTAATGCTATTGTACTAATATTAGTAAATGAGATATGGTAAAATATAACAAATTAACAAAAGCTAAAGGCTAAGTTAAAATAACTAAAAGAGAAACATTAAACATACTTGTAAGCATGGATTAAAACCAAAATAAAAAAAAAAGTAAATAGCTAAAATATAATTCAATAAATTAACAAATTTAATTTAAGGACTGATTTTCATTCATAATTGTTTTTATATCTTTGTTTACTGTTGAAACTCTAACTTTTAAATGTATTTTATTATTTTGCCTCATATTCTCAATTTTCTCATTAACTTTAACAGGCACTATTACCTACCTTTTCGAAATATGTTTTTTTGGGGGGGAGGGTGAAGATGAATCGATAAACAAATTTGTTTTGCCCTTAACTTCCTTCTCCCAAAATTTCCCCTCTTACACTATTTCATATGAGTGTTGCGGGAAAATTAAATCTCATCATAGTTAAAAACAAAATATGGTTTTTATATTTTACTAAATTTTACGCAGTATACTCTGCTTTACATTTAAAAGTTATTATTTTAACTCTCTGATAGAGAAACACTTTTAAAATATCCAAAGAAAGTTCTCACATATGTTCTGCCATTTTGGATCTGAGATATAGCCCAATAAAATGTTTCGCAATTTTCGTGGACTTGTCGAAATCGTGAAAATTTAAGCCCCTTGAAATGTTTTTTTGCTACTAATTTTTTGTCTTTTGATTTTCTTCATATAAAATTCGTGAAATTTTCAACATTACCTTATTTTCGCGAAAATTACGGCTAGTGAAAATATGTTAACAGTACAGTAAACTCCCGATTATCCGAAGAATTGGGTGACACAGTGCCGCAGATAATCCGCAAAAAAGCTAAAATGAGGGACTAATAAGGTAGAAATTCGTTTTCCTCAAAAACTTGTCTGTATTGATGCCAGGGTTCAAAAATATCATGATATTTTCCAAAATATCGAAAAAATCCGATATTTTTATATATATCCGATATTTTCAACCAGCACAAACTTAAGTCTTTAAAATAGTAAATGCATCCTCAAATGACTCTTTAATTATTATTACAATATGTAGACTTAAAATTAAGGTTTCTTTCATTATTTTTATTTAATATTTTATTTTACATTTTTATCAATTTTAATGGAGTTAATTTAGCATTAGCTGTTTCTTCTATTAGCTACTTTTACACAGTTATATAATTCAGAAAAAAAAATATGCATCTGTCACTGCACACTCATAAGACTTTTCTTTTTCCTAACCAACATGTAATAATTTAATTAGGCACTTTTAATACAATTAAAATTTTAACATTACTGATAATTTTATGAATATAAAACAAAAAAAGAATTACTTTGCTGCAGTAATGATGTATTAATACATCTTAGAAATATAGTACATAACTTTTTAATTATTTTTAATAATAAATAAACAACATTAGCGTGATTAATATAATTTTTACATTTGAAGATACCGTAGTTGAAAAAATGAATATCGAAAATATCAAAATATAATGGTATTTTCAAAATAGATATCGGATTTATATCGTGATATATGTCATGATATTTATTGATTGATACATCGGCGAACCCTGATTGATGCATAATACTTTCTACAAACAGTGAAAATTTATACAGTACAGCGAAAATGTTTTATATTTTTGCACAATAGAACATAACATCAATAAAGAACAAATGTATGTATTCGATGAAGAAAGTGATGTAAATAAATAAATAAATAATTAAGCAGATAAATGAATAAAACAAAAACAACTGAGTTTAAATGTACAATTTTTGAACAAAAAAATATCCATTGACATTTTGTTTTTTGCTGCGAAAATACATGTTCCAGATTGTTTTTGCTACGTTTTGTGCAATATACATTGATACTTTTTATAAGCTATTATTTTAACTTTATGATGGAGACACATTTGAAAAAATCCGCCGAAAATTCTGATATATATATTTTTTTTTCTTTTTCGGCTCAGAGAGATATCCCAATGAAATATCCTGTTCTTTATAGTTAAGAAATGATTAATTTATCCTCACAGCCAAGATAAATCGGATGAGCAGCTCTATCGTTCAGGTGACACTCGTATATCGTTTGCTCACTTGTGCACGACAGGATCATCAACTACTTCAACTACAGAATTAATGAAGCTTTAAGTTTTATCCATTAGGGAGAAGCTTGTGACGAAGAGGTTTTCTCACATTTTAGAGTGAAAATTGCTGGCAAAGTGAAGAATAATTCTTCGTTGCTTATCACGTTTAAAAATATCTTAGGTGCTGAGAGTAGGAGGTGGATTCACCTTTCATCTTCTTCTTCAGCCTGCTAATTAATATAACCCTAATTTCAATTTGAACTGGCGGCATCGTGAAATAGGAAATCTAGAATATTTGTCAAACTTCAGAAATCATACACAGTTATAATGTATATTATTAAAGAATATAAATTAAATCGTGGGGGAGGGGTGTTCTGTATTCAATTCCCCCTCAAATGAACACTAAATGTATTCAAAAACTGGAATATTAAATAAAGAAATTTATATTTTAGCGCCTAAATAAGGTTATTTATTAGTGAATAAAATATCAAGGTAATTGATTCAACTATTAAAGTAACAAAATATATTAAATTTACTGCTTTGCTACGCAGTAATAAATACATTAGTAGCACCTATAATAAAAAAACAAACAGGCGGCGCAGCGTTGCGAAAATTAATCATCCATGTGCCGCGAGAATTAAATATCGTTCAAGAGAAAGCCAAAACCTTAGGTGTGAAAATACACCGATCACAGCAAAACCACGTGACCGTGACGTATGAAATTCAAAGTTTCTTGGATTTCTCCGAGACCCCTTATCAGATCCAGACCAAATTGCAATGGGACCATCTGGGAAGTATACCCTTCCAAAAAAAAAATCAAATCAAATCGGTCCAGTAGTGTTGGAATAATTCGAAAATATACATAAAAAGCCGCAATACGAAATCATAACCTCCATTTTTGAAGTCGGTTAAAATAATTATTGTACTTCTCTCTGAACATTTATCTTATGATGGTTTAAATTTTTAGCAATGTATTACGACAATTCGATTATTTTACGATGCTCTGAGTTGTTATCTTACACGATAATTTGAATTGTTTATGATGCTTTGAATCGTTATCTTACGACGACTTCAATTGTTTTCTGACGAGGATTTGAATCGTTATCGTATGATAGTTTGATTCGTCACCTTACGTTTACATTATTATACGTTTTTAAAATTTTTGAATAATCTTATAATAATTTGTATTGTATTGAAAATCTGTCTATTCTGTCTTCCATTCATGGCAATTTAACAAACAAATCTCAGCTACAAAAATATTTTTATATTTTGGTACGTAGTATCTCAAATGACAAAAAGTTCGAAATTTGTGTGCAGCAACAAAACTAAAAACCATATCAAACAGTCATAATACAGTATTTAACACAATGGTCTTGATTTACTTTGCACTCTCATTTCTTTATTTATTTATTTATTATTATTATTATTATTATTATTATTATTATTATTTTTTTTTTTGAGTTAGTTTCAGCTCAATGGATATATTGCTCACATTACGTTTATCATTTATTTTTTCTAAAAAAAACTAAAAAAAAAGTAAAAAAATCTTCGCTTCTGAGTTTGATCTTACAAAATGCCAAGTATCTGCCAACGTAACGTCAAACATCCCCCAAAGCAACCTACGCCTAGCTGTAGTAAAGCTTTAAAGAATAGTGAATAATATATTGTTTTATCTCAGTAGATGTCTGAGAACTTTTTTTAAATATTTTTTTTATCTTGTGTTTTTTAACAGCAGAAAAAGAGTTCTTTATAGTGTTGACTTGCCGGTTCCAGGGAATGGCCTATCTTCAATATTTAAAAATAAAAATTTTTGTCTCAACAATTATTATTTGCCGTTTAAATTTATGTACTTCATTTCTGGTTGTAGTCTGCATTTCATTACTCTATTGGCCATTTCTAGTAACTTCAGCAGTGTTAAAAAAAAAAAAAAAAAAAAAAAAAAAACAGATTATCAGAACAACAGTTACAAAACAGATATTCTATTAAAACCATATGATTAAAATACGAATGTTGCTTAATCGGTGGGGAAAAAAAAAACATTTTCAAAATCGTTTTTTTTTTGGATAACATTTTCTAACGGTAATCTTGTGTAGTAAAACTAACATTGCATTTTTTATTTGTTATTCTTTAAGTTAATAGGACATAGAATGTATACTTAAACTTAAGTGCTCTGGAAATCTTAAAATATGCTTGAAAACTACAGATCCAACGTTTAGTATTAAGTTCATATTTATGTACTACTAGTGGTACCCGCACGGCTTTGCCCGTAGTAGAAAATTAAAAGGTCATTTGCCTCGCCAATATATTTACAAATAATGGATGATGAATTTCTCGCCAAATGGCTATGTTCATTTGCTCTCCCATGCTATGGTTCCACGCATGATAATTTTTTTAATTTACTCGTCTATCTTATGATAATTTTGCTCCGGAAAATGTTCTTAAAATTGAAATAGGAAGAGAACAAAATCGAATTTTCGAAAAATCACTTCGAGGAGCACACCCCCATGCTGCAAACTAACTTTGTCTCAAATTTTATAAAAATCGGCAGAACGGTCTAGGCGCTATGCTCGTCACAGAAATCCACACAGACAGACAGATATCCGGACGGAGGGACTTTCAGCTTTATTATTAGTAAAGATTGAAACTTTCACAAATTAATAACAGTTTAATAAATACTTAAAAAGTAAAATAAGAAACACAACGTTTATTTGCACAAAATTGTAAATTACTGCACACACGGGACATAATCCCACAAAATCCTTTTCTTTTGTCGGATGACTTTTCATTCATCAACTTGCTTATTTTGCATTGAAAAAGGGGTAATTCTGAAACACGTGCAATCAGTAATCTGCAATTTTATGCAATTAAGCGTTATTTTCTCTATTTTACTATTAAACTTTCTTGTTTTCAACATCACATGCGATGCCTATACAAAACAAATCACAACATTATCAATGGATAATGTATATGTTTCTCTCTTTTTTAAAGACAACTTGGGTCTGCGTTTTAAATGTAAGACAATTAATTGTGTTTAAAACAAAAATCTAGGTCTGAATTTTTTAAATCTTGTATTCTATCAAATGCTTTTCAAATGCTTAGCGGTAAAATATCGCTTTTTTTTCAATGCAAACGCTAAAAAATTTTAAGCGTTTGTGTAAGCATTAATAGATGCCAGAGAAAATTGAGCAAAAAATATTTTTTAAGCAGCAGTTGACATGCAAATGAGTCTTTGACAGGGTTTATTTATTTTGGTGAGAACCTTTTGCTTTTATGTATTGTACGTTGAACGTATTTTCTGCTTTCATAAGTTGTAATCGAATTGATTTAATGAACTCCAATATTTGTCCACGCCAGTGATTAATCTAGGTATAGTAAGACACAGAGTTCGCTGATATATATCGGTCGATACATATCGTGATATATATCACAATATATATCCGATATTTATTTTGAAAATATCATGATATTTTGATATGTTCGATATTTATTTTTCAACTATGGTATTTTCAAAAAAAAAAAGTATGTTAATCATAGTAATATTTTTCATTTATTATTAAAAATAACCCAAAACTTATTTACAATATTTTTATAATGTATAATACATCACTAATATAACAAAGTAATATAATATTCCTTTTTTACTTGTGTTTTTCATGGATAAAATTATTCGTAATTTAACTATTTTAATTCATATTAAAAGTGCCTAATTAAATTTTAAACATTGCTCAGAAAAAAGAAAATGTCTTGTGACTGTCACCGACTAATGCATATTATTTATTTCTGAATCATATAGCTGTAAAAGTAGCTACTGTCCGATATTTTAACGCGAAACCTTACTCGAATTTGCGCATGCGTCAGGTCTCTTCTGATTTTATCAAAACAGGGGTGATAGCAAGAAGGAAGTAACGAGCAAGCAATAACTGAATGCATCGGGAAGTGCGGGGTTTCTTAAACCATCACCCCTTTTTCAATTGGAACTGTTCGCAGCTGCTAGCCGCGGAGTTTGAGAACAGACAGTAACAGAAGAAAATTGAGTAAAACAGCTAATGTTAAATTGATTCAATTAAAATTGATAAAAATGTAAACTGAAATATTAGATAGAAATAATGAAAGAAACATTAATTTTTAAGTCTATATATTGTAATTATAATATAATAAAATAAAGAGTGATTTGAGGATACATTTACCATTTTGAGGACTTAAATTTGGGCTAATTGAAAATATCAGTTATATATCAAAATATCAGTTATTTTCGATATTTTCGAAAATATCATGATATTTTCGAACCTTAATAAGACTATACGTTAGTATTCTGAGTTGCCAATTGAATTAAACCAGATTAATATCAAGCCCATATTCGTTCAAAATTTTAATCTTAAAGCAACAGTTTTCCTGCGTCTGCGATTCCATAATTGTGGTAAAAGCATTTGTAACGTACAAGTGATGAATGATTCAATGAGAAGTATTTACGTGTAATTATTTTGAAACGATGAAATTTTTCCTTGATTAGATAATTACAACTTTTCAGTAAAAGTTTGCGATTTGAATGCTTTTATTGAACGAATTAGGTACTTGCGTTGCTTATTATCTAGATATTCGAACGTACTAGCACAAAATAATGCTGATATTGATAAATGAATTTTTATTTCTTTTTCTTATTGTAAAATTTTTCACTGTGTTCGAGTTTTTTTTTTTTTTTTTTTTTTTTTTTGTGCTACTACATTTTTTTTTTACCCAACTGAGTTCGTTTAGCTCCACGTTTTAGGTAAATGGCTTCAATTTCTTCTCATGCTGATTGATAAAAGATGAATATTGCGGAAAAATTTTTTGATCTGAAAGATTTTAAATCATTTTAAACACTTATATTTTTAAAGCAATTTGATACACTAAAACTTTACTCATTGAAGTTAAATGTTACGGATTTGACTTAACAAAACGCACTTCAGTTTGTACGTTTTTAAGTCATAAATTAAATTTTCTTATTACTAACTCACTGTTTCAGTAGAAATGTGTAAAATCTACTTGATTCTTTGTCTTTTTTTTTTGCGTATGCAAATTGAAAGACATAAATACTAATGTTGAGAATTTTAACTGCCTTCTTTTTGTTGTACATTAGTTTCATTTCAAGTAATTTTCCTCCAATTTCAATTTAATAAAATCTTTTTCTGTCAATAGTCGAACCTGTCTATCTCATTTTACGGGAGAGAAGAAAAATTGGAGATATGGAGGTTTCGAGATACAGAGGTTTTGAAAAAAGTTCTAAAAATAAGTAATTGAAGCAATGACTCGAAAGTAAAACTTTGGAAGCAATTTTACTAATCAACAATGTCCCCTTCCTCTCAGTTTCCGAATGGATATAATTGCTGGAAAACTTGCTTCTTTTACATAAAGTTTTAATTCTGGATGATTATGTGACAACTAATATTAAGAAAAATGCTTTTTGTCTCCAAATTCCAGTTAATAAAGATCGTCGGTGATCGAATTCAAGAAAGACACTTTAGTCGAAATTCGAGATATACAGGTTTTCAGAAAATTTCATTCGAGACAAACATGGGGGAAAACATTGAATTAATACTTAATGTGCAGGGAAAATGAAAAACTTCGACATAGAGAGGTTTTCCAGATAGGCAGGTTCGAGATAAACAGGTTTGACTGTATATGCTAACAAGAACTAAAACTTTAATACATACTAGTTAGTAGGACTCGACCGATGCATCGGCCTGGCCGATGCATCGGCGCCGATGGTTCAACAATTTAGCCATCGGCATCGGCATCGGCGGCCGATGCTAAATTGCAAGAAACATCGGCCCATCGGCCTTAAAAACTTCGAAAAGCCGATGGAATTGGCCGATGTTTTTGAAAAAAAAAGACCTTTGATGTTTTACCTTTTAATACAAAGTAAAGGTTGTTTTCATATAAAATTGTTTACTAAATTTCAGTATGAATTTTTATTTGAGTCACCCCTGAAAGAGTTTTTAATACTGCATTCAGGTACCAAACAAGTTAATTATTTCGTTGTTTCTTGCTGCTGGATGTACGCAGTCTTGCATAATATAGACGAACGCGCGAACGGCGTTCGCAGAAATTTTTTGGCTCTGCAGAAATGTTTTTTCAAACTGCTAACGTTGATTTAAAAAAAAAAAGTTTTTTTTTTTTTTTTTTAAAGGGAATTTTTAAGAAAATCCCAGAGTTTATTTCTGTTAAAGCCTTTCTCCAAAAGCCTTTTAAAAAGCACATGTGCAAAAAAAATAATGGTTTTGGCAGTTTTCTTCAGTTGGTGAAAAATAAGCAAACTAGATGTTATTGTAAAAAAAATGATTTAAAGCACTTTTTTTTTGTCTCTTTCATATTTGAATATAAATTTAATTTTTTTATTCAAGGGTGAGTTAGGCAATATAATTATTTGCAGAAAATTTTTCAGTTAGTATTTGTGTTTGCAGAAAGCTTTTCATTTTATCTAAGTCTGGATGTACGTCGTATCTCTCATAAGTGATAACTCCAAAATGGTAAATTGTAGAAGGATAAGTTTTCGCATGTGGGGTGTGCGTACGTTCCAGTTGTGCTTTTCCCTTTTTGTTTTCGATCGGGTGTTCAGAAAAGCCTGTTTACTCATTTTTTGTGGCTATTAATTACTTATTTCAATGCAAAACTAAGATAGCGTCTCAGACTGAAAGTCATTTGGTGGTATATTGCCGAATTGGAGACTATGGAAACAAATATGAGACGGCAAAACCCCGCTATTCATTTTAAAACACTCTGTATTTTAAATCCGCCACTGCAAGTCAATACAAACTCGGGTGCAAGTTTCGGAAGGGTTTTTTTGCTCAATGTTTATGATTATTTTGAACTCTATTTTTTACGACTATTTTGAATTTCCGAGAACACTTGTGTGCCCCTCCTCCCACTCCCTCCATTTCCGAAATTAAACTCTAGTTATACTCCTGAGTTGTTTAAAACTAACACCATTCATAAAATTAGAGATTTTTTTTTCAAACTTTATCTATTGTTTAGAAAGAATTTAGAACATTAAGAAATTGATTAAAGAAAGACGTTTTGAATGGTGACACAATTTGGAAATCGAAGGGACTTTTGAATTTTTTCTTCGGAAGTGCTGAAATAGATTCAGAAACTCTTCCGAGGAGTTGGTTTTAGCGGTTCTGTACTACAAATATTAGGCCGAGGTTGGGGCCGAAGTGTGAGTTACTGCAAAATCAGAGGGTGACCCCCCCCCCCTCCATTTCGTAATGCGCCATCTTTTTTGTATCATTAATAGCGATCGATTTTTTTTTCTGTTGTAAGTAACTATTTTTATGTATTTATATAAAATCAATGAATAAGTTATTTTCGTTTTTTATAGAAAAGTTTCAAGGATTTTCTATTATGCAATTTTTTAAATTTCAGAAAATTACTGTTAAATTGAACAATTTAATTTGAACTTGTTTGTAAAGCTTCATAAAAGATTAAACAATCTAATTGTTCAATATTATGTATGCAAACATCAGATCAAGTAGTCATATGTATTCAGTTATTAACTTTGTGTAAATATTAATTTTGTTTATAGCTGCGAACCTCGCTCTTTTCATGGCAATTTTTTTTCCAGCAAAATTTATGTCACTGGTTTAGTTTTTTGAAAAATGCAAAATTTTCTATTCATAAATTTTAAATAAGAAAAAAATATTTCTTTTATGATTTAGTATTGTAATTTATCTGTTATCTTCTTTTTTAATTTGATGACTAAAAAATGTCTACGTGCAATCTTTCCAATTTAATTACATAATTTGTTGACGGTTTCATAGTTTTATTCTTAATTTTTTTTGAATGATTTAACAACATAATTTAATGTTTTTTAACTATGTTTAGTGAACTTAAATCCATACATCATTACAATATTACTGAAATCTTAGTTATATGTTCAATTTAAAAAAAAATCAATTGTTTATTAAACAGTCTTTTTGTTTTTCTTCCTTTTTTCTTTCTTTCTTTCTTTTTTTTTTTAGGCTGTTGTTCTTTATCTTTCATTGTACAGCAGTCAAAAAAGGAGAAGCATAACTACACCCTATATAGATTGTACGTAGTACGATCCAAAAGTTCGGGACAAGCTGTATAAAACCTGACCTAGAATAGTTCACATTACAGAAGCACATCCACCTTCAAAAGTTTACCTTGAGGGACTATGTACTTCTGCCAGTGTTCATATAACTTTTGGAAACACTTCTGAAAGCCATTTTTCGCTACCTTCTATGATGCAGCTTTATCTTCTCCTGACGGAGGAAAGCATCGTCCATGCAAATGTTTTTTTTGCTGGGAACAGGTAAAAGTCACACGGAGCTAAGTCCGACGAAACGTTATGTTATTTGTTGTCATATCAGAGTATTGAACAATCGAACCGTGCATCCTCAACATGAAAGTCGCCTTCTTCCCTACGATGAAGTTAAAGCAGCAGCGCAAGAGGCCTTACAGGAAGTTGCGAAAATGTCTTCCAGGGGCGCTTCTAAAAGCTGTACGAACATTGGCAGAAGTGCATAGTCGTTCAAGGTGACTATTTTGTAGATAGATTTGCTTCGGTAATGTGAACTATTCAGGGTAAGGTTTTATACAACTTGTCCTCTAACCTTTAGATCATACTACGTACGTATGAGTTTTCAACTTACTATTTCATAACGTTTTTGAGTGACGTAAGTTTACGCGCATGAAGACATCACAAGAGAATTTGCGATAATTAACTGAGGAAGCGTTCAAAATGGATATTTCGGTCATCTACATGTTCTTAGGTACATATGCATGTACAGATGTGCCGAAAAAACTTGTAAAGTTTAAATTGGGTGATCGTAAAATAAAAATTTAGGTGAAAATCTGATTTTTTTGTTTTTTTTTGTGATTGCAATTCCTTATTCGTAGAAAGGAAGTAAATTGGAATGAATCAATCATCCTTTAAATCTCTGACAATTTTATCAATTTATTTCTGTTTGATTTTTTTTTCCATCGGCCAACGGCATGGGCCATCGGCCATCGGCAATCGGCCATTTGGAGGAAAACAATCGGCCATCGGCCATCGGCCATCTTTGAACAATCGGCCAACAATCGGCATCGGCCCATCGGCCAAAAAATGCCATCGGTCGAGCCCTAACTAGTTAGGGTTTACTATTATATATATTTAATTACTTACGTTAGTTCGTCACGTTTACATTAATTATTTATGCTAAGAATTCCGTTACATACTATTTATACTTAAAGGGGAGTCTATAAATGTGTATGAAAACTGTACATTTTACCAACATTTCTTGCAGAAACGAAACAAGTACTTTAAGTGCATTTTGTTCGTTGATGGCTAGTTACTGTAATTTTTAAAAATATTTCTGAGGCTCCACTTCATAATATTACTACAAATAATGGCAGAAAACCTTATCTTCCTTTATTAATTACGCCCTTTAGCAGGTACTCTGGCAGCTTTTCTATCACCGTGTCCAAATCCTAAAAGGGAATCAGTCAGTGCACAACACCCACCTCCGTTACAGTTAATGAGATCTTAAATCGTATCCATCTAAAGAGAAACCCTGATGATCTGCTTTTCTTGTTGTCGTGATTGTTCTTGTCAAATACTTGGAAAAGTTTTTGAAAGGTCATGAGCATTAATCAAGCTTTTGTTTCTTTTTCGTTTATTCTAAGCTTTTAAAGGCAAGGCTTCGCGGAAAGACTCCCACCACAGTTTCCGAAGTAATCATTAATATATTTTGAAATCTTTACCTGTGACAATTTATCAATGCCTTCGTTCGAAGTGAGCAATTTTTTTTTTTTTTGGTATTTATATTACATTTAAACCGTTCATTCTTTTCTGAAATAATTTAAATAAATGCATGTTTATAGAAATAAACTAGCTTGTTCTTAGCGTAAATTGATGTATTGTATCTTGTTAGGAAAAGTAGAATGGTTGAAAATCAACTATGGATAAGTGTAACTTGCACATTATAAATTATTTAGGAGCAACAGTTTATTGTGAACATAGCAAGGATATAAGTAAAGGAACGGTATATTACGGTGTATTATCAAGTAAAATATTTTTTTCTGAGATGTAGAATCTGATCTATGCATTAGGTGTTAAAGAAAAAACTGTTTTCTTTATTTTCTAAGTGTCATGTTGATAAGAAGTTGCTCCTACAAACCCAAAAAGTTTGAACTTTTCTCCTTTTTAGCTCCCCAGGAGAATGTAAACGATTAATACAATGTTCTATTCCTTTTCAAATCAAAATAGTAGCAATGCAATGGTCGAACGCTGAAAATAGGGAAGCGCCATTTCCAAAATGTGGTGAGGATACGTTGGTCATATCTGAAACCAGGAGGTCATTTTACATAAGAACCATCACGAATAGTTTCAGAAGCATTTTTTATTCACGTCAATGTAATTCATTTGTAATAAAAAATTTAACTTTTAAAAATCCTTATTTTGGAATTACATAGAGCAAAAACATTTTTGAAAAAAATGTCCGACTTCATTGTTTACGTCAGTCAACTTGAATTTTTTAAAAAAGAATTTCGTTAATTTTTAAAATGTATGTAGAAAAAAAAAGACTTGTGGAAAATTATAATCTTTAGGCAGCAGCGTGCATAGACTTTGGCGCCCCTCCCCCCGCGAAAATTATAAGTGCGGCTCCCCACTAATTTCTTTTTAATAATTTTAATGTAGTGGTATTTTTTCAGAGCGTACGTCCTCATACCTCTTGCGTCCTCCTCCCCCCCCCCACACAGGGGTTGCGGGGTGCTATGTTCGCCAATGACTTTATGCCTCATGCGGCTTACCAAAATATTTTTTTATTCAAAAAAATTTTTTTGCGGATATGTGGTTTTGTAGGAGCAATTTTCTATCACGCAAGTTCATCAAAAGAAGAGAGCTTGTTCAGACTTCGAAAAAGGTTTGAAAATTGATAGTAAAACTGCCATGTGCACTGCAGAGAAATCAATTATTATTTTTTCAGATATTTTGTTACTCTAGTTACATTTGCTGAGTTAAGAATTAAAAAAAGAAAGAAAAACAACATGTAATCTTCAATCAAATTTTCATCTCTCATTGCGTGAACTAAATTTTAGGCGATATTCCCCCCCCCCTGTTTCTCGTTTTATATAACAACTAATGAAGACCATCCTCGTTAACATCGCATTTATCTTGCTTCATTTCTTCCGCAAATTTCTGGCTCAGGTGCAAAGATTAGCCACTCCCGAATCGATGGCCACTCTTGTGACTGCAATCCAGAATGGATGACAGTGATAAACATGTCTTCTGATAATAGTGTGTGGGTTTAACAAGAATAAGAAGCAATTCTTCATGCGTCGACGATCCACTCTGCTTGTATGTCTTTCGTCGGGAACCTCCCCCTCCGAGTAAGAACATAAAAGGACCGTTCCACTGTTTCACAACTGCTCGAATTAATGGGGCCTTAAATAGTCTAAGGAAGACAGATTGCCGCCGATTGTCAAGATGTCTTTTGTTAAAAATGGCTGAAATGTTATGCCTTAAATGCAGATGAGGTCGAAATTATTACTTTTTATATAAGTTATTACCAGGAAGAAACTGGTAATTTTAATAGAGATTTTTTTTTATGTCATACCCGTGCGAATTGATTGAACATTTAGTAGACTGTTGTACACCTCACCAGGGGAGGGTCATGAGGTTCATGACTCCCCCCCCCCCCTAAATCGTCGACACTGTTGCCCATCCACACTGTGTTCAAATAATTTGCGATTACAGAGATGTCTTCAATTGATGAATTATTTTTAAGAGTGAATGTTTGAAATGTTACTTTTTTCATTGCTTTTGAAATTAATTAGTAACGTTTCTTACTAATTAATTTCGAATGATTTACACTTAACAACCCTCATTTATATTTTTTAAATCTAAGACATTTACACTGTTTAAAATATAAGTAAAGTGGTAAAAGGTTAGTCAAATAATAGCAAGACAAGTATGAATACGCTGTTGCATTCATGTATTATGTGTCGTACGAAACTTTGATACTCGTTGAGATATCTGCTGCAAATATTTTATAATTTTCTTATTAATTTCAATTATTATTATTACTATTTTTTTTTTATCAGAGTAGGGAAAATACGAAGCAAAAAAAAAGGAGCACGGCAAAAAGCTGTTTTCTCCATCAATGGCTTCTTTTTTCAAGTTGTCAGAGTGCTGTTAATTAAAACGTTTAAGTTTTGATCGTCTTTACAAGAATCGTGTTGAGACAAAATTGACATATTCCATTTCAAAAAGGTACTTTTACGTAAAACCAGTTTTGCGGCATAGACGTAGTAAGATTAAAAAGTGAGCGAATTCAATATTTTAAAATGCACTTCTTAACAAACTGACAATAAAACTATTTGTAGAAGTTTTATAGCGAAATTAATTACTAATATAGATTTAGATATGCATTTTCAGATATTTTTCATTTTTTGTGACATTGGTTGAATTAATGAAACCCTGCGATCTTCAATTTAATTATCATCTCTCACATTAGCGTCACTGCCTACACATTTAACCTAATAATTTTAACCCCATCGCTGAAAGTTTTTGCGACTTGATTGAAAATATTATTGCTGATAACTGAGAATATTTTTTAGCAATTTTTTATGGTTTCATTTCCGGAAAACTACATCAATGCTTTTCCGAATGAAATTATATAAACGCATTGACTATTCAGAAATAAGCAGATTATCCGTAAATATAAGCAGGATATCAAAAATCGGATGTCCCTCCTTATTTAGAATCAGAAACCGAATAGCGAGATCTATGAAATTCAAATTCTGAAATATTCTACCATCTTCTTCCCAGGAAAATGTTAAATCATGTTATTCTTGAGGCCTTTTCCTTAGCATTCGGTAAACAGTTATTCATGCGGGATCTTCAATTGCTGGAGCTGGTATGAATGCGAATTGCCAAGTCAAAAAGCAGCTCCTTTTTTTGGTTCGAATGAAACATTTTCTGTTGGAAAACAGAATAAGTCACTAGTATTTTCCTGGGCCATTTCGAAAACTCTGAATCGAGTCTATTAGTTTTTTCCTCTATTCAAATCAAATGCTTGTGTACGTTTTGTTCTTGTTAAAGAAATAAAGAAGACAGCTTATTTTTTACATATTTATATATCTGTCACTTCTTCAAAAATATTTTTTGAGTATAACAGTCGACAGGCTTTTTGTTGTGGTACTTATTAGTGTCCTGAGTAAGGGACCTTCCACAAATGATGTCACACTCTGAAAGGGGGGGGGGGGGTTGTGTAGTTGTGAGTCTGTGACAACGGAAACGGAGGGGTGACAATCAAATATTTTGGTTAAAATAAAAACATTTTTATGTCAATATGTTTATGTAGCACAGCGTGGTATGTAGCTTGGTGGAGGTGGAAAGGTGAAGTGTGACACTTTTTGAAAAAGGGGGAAGAAGGCTAAAAAAGTGCGACATCATTTTGGACAGCCCCGTAAGTTAATGTTCTAAGCTATGATTCGACAGAAGCTTGCTAAGTTTTATTGTTTAATTGTTTATTGGTTTGCCTAATATCTAAAAGGGCCCATTTGCCATTAGATGAAAACACATACATATAAAAATGTGAGGGTCTAAAACTTTTATCGTAAATCTGAGTCCCCATGCTTTGGCTTTTAGAAGATGTACATTTGAATGAGCAGCAGTATTTGAACTTTTTATTGGTTTTCTTCGATGGCATTATGTTGTCATTTGTATTTTTTTTCTCTAATTAGATGATGTTATTTGTTTGAATTCTGATTATATGTGTCTGAATGAAAGGAATAACTAATTTTATTCAAAGACCGTATTAGCTTATAAGGTATTAAAAGTTCTAACTTCCCATTATCCGCCTGTATCATTTTTAGAGACCCCCTTCCGAGGCTTAATGTGTGGAGAGGTTCACAAGTATTTGGCGGAAAGAAAAAAAGTCGTATCATTTTTTCTGTTTCAGACTTCTATGAATTCCTACAGCTGGATTTTTGCAATTGATGTCTTGCTTTGCTCCCAATCCCCTTGATCTTATCCAACTTCTTAACAAAAGTTTGCTTTTAAAAATCTGTCATATTGACGTCACGATTTTCATGGGCTTTGTTTAATCTGCTGCTCGCGAAAATTTTCGCTCGCTTGCTGAATTTTAGAGTCTTTGAGTGGTTGTGTGTTCAGGGAGAAAGAGAAAACAATTTTTATCTTTTTTTCCCCATAAGAGGCATTATAAAGTTTTATTGTGGTTCTATGTGATAGACAAAAATTAGTTTGAAAAAGCGTTCACTGTTAACAATTCGAAATGCAGCGTTGATAAATCACATATTAACACCTGATTGCAGACACGTGTTTCGGGGTTTTAAGGAACCCCATTTTTAATGAAAAAATTGTGAGACTTTGGATGAAAAATCATCAGAGAAAAAAATGATTTAGCTTTTCTCGCATGACATTCGAAAAGCTCATATTTTTTTCATCAAAAAGGGGGTCCTAAGAACACTAAAACACGTGTCTGCACAAAACACGTATCTGCAACCAGTTGCAAATTTGTTCTTTATCAGCGTTAGCGTTGCAATTTCTATTGTTATCTTGCTATACAAAAGTATATTCATTTAGTAGCATTCATTATTTGCCTTTTTTTGTAATACCTACTTATACAGCTGTCTAATTATTTTCTGCATTAAATGAATATGTTGATTTTCAATATTAGGAAAAAAAAATCCTTTACCAAAGTCAGTTGGTAAACCTGTTAGATTAGTGCCTGCGTTTTTTTATTCATTATTTTTAAAGACATGGTACGAATTACTGCATGTCACGTTTTGGAAAATTATGTTTACATGAAAGAAGCAAATATTGTTCTGATGACTTCGAATTGTAAAACATTTTGAAGTTTCTCTTCTCTTAGAACTTGAAAATCATGACATTTCCCAAACAACTTTCAGCAGTTCTGGGGAAACGTTTAAACATTTATTCATGCTGAGTTTTCAAACGTACGAGTTGGCATGAATACGAATCACAAATCAAAAAGCAACTCTTAAATCGCCTCGGGTATAAAATTCTTTTTACAAAAGGGTGCAAGTCACATGCATTGTCCTCGGTCCTTTTTGAAAATTCTAAATGGATTTTTTTAGTTTTTGCTCACTGGAGACAGATTTACATTTTTCTATTTTTAGGCAAAAATGAAAAATGGATCAAAAACGCTTGTGTGTGGGGGTTTCGGTATGCCTTCTGACTTCACGAAAAATGTTTGTGTGAATGGGGCTGTAAAAGTTCTGAAACAAATGCTTTCTTTTTTCTGCATTACATGATATATATTAAAAGTAAGAGAGGGAGAGAAGAAACTATTACATCACACACACAGCAGAAGCGAACACACGGAGAAGGAAAAGGGAACCTGGGCCCCTCCCATGGCCCTTGAGTTTTTTTAAATGAATATAATCCAATGTATATACTACGTCAAATAATTTCAAGCAAAGATAACAATTATTTCAGATTTAATATATATATATATATATATATATATATATATATATATATATATATATATATATATATATATATTTATTTATTTCTCTCTATTTCCCCCTGCTGCAAAATCGATATGATGTGAACGTAAATTGTTCTAGAATGATGATTTTTCTTCGCTGTGTTTTTTTTTAACTTTAAGAAAAGTAAATTCATTCATTCTTGTGCCTTCTGGTATTTTAATTAAGTGTTTTTTACTCATACATTTATTTTATTAACCAATGCTAAGTAATTATTTAATTTTTATTTATTTATTTATTTATTTATTTTTTTTTTTTTTTTTGTTCCCGACAATCGATAAAGTTAGAAGAATATGCTTGAATGTGTGCATATGGTATTAGAATTGTGGCCCTTTGATCTTGGACCCCTCTTTGAGAAATTCCTGTGATTATTAAAATTTTAGCGCCACCCATTTTTAATGAAGATTTCATGAATTACGTGCTTAAACCCTTCAAGAACCAAATCTTTGTGGTATAGTCCGGAAATTTTTGATGCATAAAACTGTTAAATTATTACGTGAATATGTATACCAAATTTTGTAAACATTGGTTGTGTAGATTTTGGGTATTTTTGTTATTTTTTAAAAATATTTGATTATATATATATATATATATATATATATATATATATATATATATATATATATATATATATATATATATATATATATATATATATTATTTATTAACAACTGTGAAAATTTTTGGAAAAGTAATCACATTATCCAGATTTAATCTTCCATTAAAAATTAATCTTGAATAAAAGTATAAGTATGGTATTAGAAATGCAGGTTTATTTGATTTGTGATATTTTCAAAAAAAAAAAAAAACTTTTTGACACTATAATGATTCTGATGTTTCATTAATAATGAAAAAATATAATTCCTCAATAATTTGTATTCAACTGTTTTAAAATAAATTTTAAACATAGGGAACACATATGGAGTGGGAGAGAGATGGGTCCATGATCCTAAAAAGATTTATTTATCAAGAGCATTGATACAATTATTAGTTTTCAGTTACTTATTACTCATGAAAACATTACCTGACATGCTAAAACAGCAGATTAGGAGCACCAATGTGATCTTGAACAATGACATATCAATCTGTAATGAAAACGTAGTATTCAACAAAGCAAGTTTAAAGCTCAAAATCACTAAAAATTTATTATTTTTAATTTGGAAAACTGTATAAAAATTGAATTTTGACTTATGACTCGCTTAGTTGTATATTGTTCTTCCATTATCAATCCCAATCGGGCATGTTTTTTTAAGTCACTTTTCTCTGTTACTGTTTTTTCTCAAACGTAAATACAACATTACGTTATTTATGTGGAAACAATATTTAGAAAAAAGCTTAATAAAACATTCAGTGCGATTAAAAAGGAAAATAATTCAACCATAAATTGCTCTTAGATGACTTTTAGCTTGATATACTATGTCTCACTGTTCCAACCAACGCTACCTCAAATTCAAAGGTGACCAAAATAAGGTATCTAAGAAATTCCAAACTTCCATTACGAACTAAATTCCCCTCATACATTTCTTCACTTATTCTGAGAAAAGTCTCTGACCCTATTTCCCAAAACATGAGACACTTTTTTCCCTGATAAGGTTTTTTTTTTTTAAGTCGGATTTTTCTGTTATTGGGTAAAAGACATTCCATAACATTTCTCTTCATTTCTTGTCTATTTATATTTTGGATCAAAATATTCAACAAGTCTGTTTAATATCTTTATGACAAACTTTTTTTGGTGATATATTTTTCTGACTCAATGTGTTCTCTTTCAGTATGAGTGTTTTTTTTTTTTTTTTTTTTGAGCAATCACGATTGCTTATTGCTTTTATTTGACCGTTTTTGGCGTTCCTATGATTTTATTTTCCCGCCAGCACCCTCTGCAGCATCACCGTCGACCGGCTCCTCACGATGCTGCTCCTCTTGCGAAAGCCGCCTCGAGTTCACGTCCATATCCTACACACACACGCATACATACACACATATATACATACATACACACAAACACATACACACACACGCATCCCAACAGACATATATACATACACACACATGCATACAGACACAAAAACACATACACACACATGCATACAGTCACACAAACACATACATCCACCCACAGATACCCCCCACACACATACAAATACACATACACACATGCATACAGACACACAAACACATACACACACCCACAGATACCCCCCCACACACATACAAACACACATACACACAAATACCCATATGCTCATGGCTAACTACAAACACACATGCCTACATACACACACACACACACTCGTGATTGCGAAAACCATAATTTTAATTCAAGATTTCAAAATTCTTTTTTTAATACTGAGATTTAGTTGTATATGTTTTGTGTATTGTGTATTTGGAAAAAATACCGTTCGGTAAAAGCAAAATTTAGAGTTCCATTCTTTAGCAAATTGAGAATTTCAATCTTCCCAAAAATTTAAGTTATGGGGCTGGTAAATTTTGATTTGACATACTTACTATTATTTCAATGCAGACGTGTTTCCAAATCTTTTCTTAACTCAACATTAGTTACGGTTACTAAGCAACGAAATTATTTTTAACAATTAAAAAATGATGTTCGGTAATTGGAGCAAAATGCGAAAATCTAAATGCTATGAGAAACATTTTTGAACAAATCTCAGATGCAATAAACTTGAATATCGATATAAATTATTTGGAAAATTCCTGTAAAACAAATGCAAGTTTCTAAAAACGTGGTCTGAGGTTTCTCTTCTTTATTCTTTTATATTTTCTGTGTAATTCTTTTTATGTGTCTTTTTTCTCTCGAAAACGGTAATCGGGAAAACATAAAAGTGACAAACGAGACACATAATTCATTTTTTATGCGTTTTCTATTCTTTAATATCGACTTCAGTATTCATTCCACGTAGTTTTTCTTACTAAAACCACGCATTAACTATTAAATTTTTTGAGGAACCGCATATTTAGAAAGCGATTCAACGGAAGTTTTCTTCTTTTGTATGTTGATTTTTAATCTTGGTCCCGAACTCGTGCAAAAGCTTTAAAAAACCTCTATACAAAGGCTATTTTTGACAGAATATTTATGAGTATTCCCAATAAAATGTTTTCATTCATTTTGTGAACAAAAATTCGGCAGTTTAAGAACAAATAACTTTTGAATGTTGGCCTTTTGGTTCATCCATATCGTTACGTATGCTTTATTAACACAAACACACATTATTGTCCGTGTCTGTGTGTGATGCTTAACTAAAAATATTTGAGAAGCATTTGTGTGTGGGAAAAAAAAGATAATCAAAATATATATGTCATAACGAAGTGCCATACCGAAAAGTGTAGCGTTCCAGCTAGCAAAATAATATGCATTTAAAATCAGTAGAATTAAAAAATATATATATTTTATAACAGGTTACGTGATTTTTGGATCATTCTGCTTTGGTTATAAGGGATCGTTTCCAAAATTTTACAAGTATTTTTTTCTGAAAAAGCATGCTTAAAAACATAGGATCTGACCATTTTCAAAATAATTTATTTAAGTTTAATATTTTTTGAAAAATACTTAAATCGGTGCGCTTTTATTGTTTACACTACTGTCGTGCGACATCACAAATGATGAAATGCCATTCAATGTTGCCATTCACAGAACAAAATATTTAATTCGCATCTTTACTCACGTGTATTGGCAACGATATGGTTGATAGCAAGCGTAGAGAGCAATTTTAATTCGCTGCTTGACTATCATAATGTGGAACCGTGGTAGAAAGATGCACCAAAATGCATCATTTGTGACGTCATAAAGACCACTCCTTGTTTGAAAAATCGGACATTTTAAAAAATTAATTAAAAAAATAACTGTTGGTAAAGTCAAAGTATTTTCTGGGTCAATGTAATTTTTTTTTTGCTCATTCTATCCATTTCAATGATTTCCAGGAAACCACCCAATTAGAAACCAATGCGAGTCTTGTGATAAAAAATTTTAGTTTCAATATAAGGTTTTTCTCTACTGCCTCTTGAAACTTATTTTATGGAATATTACTTTCAGGTGTCGCTTTCTTGTACATAGTAAGGGATAATATTATTATTTATGTTTATTCCAATGTAAAACACAAAACCAGCGAAATGTTGAGCTGTCCTCTTCTTGCACCGTGTTATTCAATTGTATTGATAAATTAAGCTTTCCAATTAGGACTACATGCATTTTGTTGTGTAACTTTGTTAACTACGTTTTCAGTTTAGGCATTCAGCACTTGCGATTTTCTTCAGAAATGCGCCAGTAACATTATTTTAAATGTATTTTAAAATATATCAACATATTATGAGAAGTAAAATAAGATATAGGGGAATGTGGGGTAAAGTGTAATGGTGAAATATTTACTCTGCTGTTAGCGCTATTATAAACGCCATTATTATAAAGAAAGAACAATTTTTTTATTATAAAAAAAATAGTTCTTTCTTTATGTGCCGCAATTTTCCCTTCAATTTTTCCAATTTATTTATTAAAAAAAAGTAAGTTGTAAGCTGTCTTAACTATTTCACTTTGCCCCACATTCCCCTACAACATTTTATTGCACAAAACCGCCGATTACCGGAGACACCTATTTCGGAGTTTGAAGGAAGTTCCCTTTTTTAATGCAATGAGGGGCGAGCTTTAGGGAAAAAAATCATATCTTAAAATACGTTATATCTTTTTTTACTTGTTAAACACCCAGTTATTTATTTAACTCATCTTATAATAACTTAATACTTTGCTGCATTTGCATATAATTTGTGAAAACCTAATTCTTCTGTGAAGAACTCATTTGCAGATAGTAACATCATAAAAATTTTCAAACAAATCATTAACATTTTTCTCAGTGCAGAAATGTGATTCAATACCAATCGAATTTTTCTTAGGTAAAAAGTATCCATTCCCTAATTGAGATTTAATACATTATTTAATGTTAATGCTACACGCAGAAAAGGTTCAATCATTCTTTTAACATTTTGGAATACCACATATTACATTGAATATGCATTCAGTCTTTCATAAATGAATACATGCAATTATCCTTTTTTTTCCCTATCAGTTTTCTCTTATCATACAAAAAATCATTTGTCCTTTTTCCTTTTCCACATAACTGATAAAAAAAATATAATATGTGATGGCCTCGAATAAATAAACGATTTGGTCTCTTTAATGCGACTTAAGGGACAATTATTAAAGTTTTCCGGATTTTTTGTTCACTTATTTCTTTTTAATATTCCCATTACGTCACTGATTTATTGCGGATGGGGTGCGATATGACAGCCCCGGATTAATGCTTATTATTAAATGCTCGTGCATGGCGGAGCGTTTCTGGCGCCATCTGTCGGATGCGGAAGGGAGAACCCGATAACCCGAAATGCAGGAACCGGAATTTGCGAGTCGGTGTCAGGCAAGCCTTGAGGCAGGAGAGAGATTTGTGTTCATTTGACTGCTGTGTTTACCTCGTGTTCCGTGTGCAAAGAACGTTGCAATTTCCCGCCATTTATGATACTTGTGTGTGATTATTAGAGGGCTAATGTGTAATATAGCTTAAGTGTGCCTTATTTTGCACTGTTAAACGCAATTCCGAGGCTTTAGTGTTTTAAATCCCACACTTTTCGTTTTTTGAAGCAGTTGAAAAATATCGAAAAACTTTCAAAAATATTTTAATTGATGGGGAAATTGGTCTCATTTTCTTTTATACGCTTCATTTAAGTATTTTTGCACACGAAGATATCAGTGTTGTTCTTCAAGATGTAAAATCAAGAGTGAGGCAATTTCCAACTCTACATTTATTTATTTGATGACTTAAGGTTGAAGAGATTTTAAACACAGTGTGTGAATTGCTCTGCTTTTGGATTTATTCTTTCCTTTTTATTTTTTTACAGATATGTTGCATAGTTTTTTTCTTCTTCTAAGTTTGTATCAGTTTGTTGTACTTTTTAGCCTAAAATTTATTTGTTCTCCATAGCCTATGTAAAATCGTCACATTTTAAAAAAATCTTAGCACATCCGTTTGCTTAAAAAAATATTTTTTCCCCTCTTTTGCTGTGCGTTTCAAAATGTTTTCACTACGACCCATTTCTGTAAAACGAGTTTCTCCTTGTAAGAAGTGTGCTTTCAGTGAAAACAACTCATAGTCACTCGAGTGTTTTACTTAAAGCGGGACAAAATTACTTTAATGAAAATGATGTGTGAAATCTATTGTTCCTGTCTAGAGATATTTTCTTGGTGCCTCATTAACATGTCTCTTAATTAGCATGTAAAATGATTTAGTGCCATCAAAATGGAGCTAAAAGATATGTGCTAAGAGTAGTTTGTCTGAAAGTTGGATTCCAATTCCCTCATGGAGAGAAAAACAAACAGTGGATTAAAAAGACAAAATGTTCCTGGTGAACTCAATTTAAAAATGGAATATCAGTTAGAAAGTCTAAAAAATGCTCATAATGAGCATGAAGACTTTATTGGATACATGCGTATGGATTTACCTGGTGCCATTTTCTACGTTTGTATAATAAACTAAGGATACAGCCATGATCTATCGGTATATGTATTTCCTCAAATCCCACGAGGATCACCCAAAGAAGAAAGGTACTTTTTTTTTTACTATATTAATTTACAGGTAGTTATCAAAATAATGGGAACACTCTGTGACAACTGTGTTGGGAATCGCTACTCTGCCATAAATGTTCTGTTAATAAAGTGCCTTCTGACTGTAATCACTCACACTGATGAATCCAGATGGTGATTGAGTGTTGTGATCACTTTTGCATCTATTGTTCGCTTTTTAGACACTAAATCCGCTTCAATACCCGTCTGTTTCTTTTACTGAGCTTCTCTTTCAGCCCACTATTTTGCATTGCCGAGCTTGTCTTACCGCGCTCTGTGTATGCTGTCATGACTTTAGATACTGTACCTCTGGAAGAGCCAAAAAGTTGCGATGTTTCAGTTACACTTGCTCCAGCTAGACGCGCCCCAAATATTTGGCCTCTTTTAAAATTTGAGAGGTCCGACATTTCACGCGCTTGAAAAAAATTCAAGTCTTCCAGAACTTTAATCAAGTCATCATATACTACCAGAATATTAACATTGCTATTTATTAAAAAAAAACTAGATATCTAGTTTTATTCTTTATTACTTACGGAGCACATTCAAAAATGTCACTTTTATTCACAGGTGTTTCCATTATTTGATAACTATCTGTATGTTTGAGGTGCTTGTTTTAAATGCTTTCTTAATTGTAAAAGAATAACGTTCACTGTTAATCTACTCTAATGAGCCCTTTTCACATAGAACAGATTTCTTAATTTCTCTGACATGTGGGAATTTTTTGCATTCCATTTTTTTCGTGGAACTCCTCGTTTTTCTTCAATAGTGCATTCTGAATGTAGCATTCTGAAAATGGTTTAACCTTATATGCTACTTGCAACTGAAGCTAAAATTATTTTTAAACAAATGTCCTCAAAAATCAGCTACAAAATTCAACATAGAATTTATTAAAATGCCTTTAAACAACTCGTTCAGCCAAGATGTTCAAATTTCAATGATTCGAGTGATACTAATTTTATTATTGCAGATATACTCGAATCGGAAATTTTAAAAAGACCAATCCCTAGGTGTTAATAAAATTTACCTTTTCGGGATTTTTCCTCAAACTAACAAGATTTTATTACCTGTGTAATGCCGTCATATAGCTGAAAATTTCAAATTTCAATAAACTGTGTCGTGATTAAATTTATGAGTTACGCACTTTTTTTCCCACATAAAAATTGTTTAAAAAAATATTTTAATACGTGCCTTTTTTTTTGGGGGGGGGGGTCATGCTAAAGAATTACCTTCTCCCATGAAACGAACCTACGGTTTTGGGTGTGAAAAATTTCTGAAACTGCATCGTTCTCAATAAAAAAAAAAAAAAAAAAATCGACCAGGAATAAAGCACCTAATCGGACATAAGCGTAACGAATTAATTTCATAGGCGATGAAAAGAAGTAATGTTTCAAATATTTACTTTCAAAAATAATTAATGAATTTAGACTACTAAATCACTTTAGTTTTATTCTAAAGTGTTTGAACACAATGTTGACTGACACTATTGTCCACGATTAAGGGGGAGGGGGTCATGAACACTATAACCCTCTCCTTGTATCTATCCCTGAATACGTAGGAGTAACACTTCTGTTTTAATCTTTGCTATTAATAAAGTTGAAAGTCTGTCTGTCCGGATCTCTGTCTGTCTGTTAGGATCTCTGTGACGCGCATAGCACCTAGACCGTTGTGCCGATTTTCATGAAATTTGGCACAAAGTTAGTTTGTAGCAAGGAGGTGCGCACCTCGAAGCGATTTTTCGAAAATTCGGCGTGGTTCTTTTTCTATTCTAATTTTAAGAACAAAATTATCATAAGATGGACGAGTAAATTACGAAATTATCATAACGTTGAACCGTAACATGGGCACAAGCCAATTTGCGAGATACGAAATTATCATAACGTGGAACCGTATCATGGGTACAAGGTACAAGCCAATTGGCGAGAAAATTCACCATACATTATTTGTAAATATACAGGCGAACCAAAAGACCTTTTAATTTTTCTATTACGGGCAAAAACGTGCGGGTACCACTAGTTTTAAACATAAAAGTCGATTAGAAATGTGTAAGTTTTAGTAAAAACAGGTGTGTTTTGTATGCGTTGGTGGGGATACAAGTTACATGTGAGGAAAGGACTTTACATTACAGATTCAAAAATTAAAACAAATTACTTGTTCTGTTTCATGCTTTAATTTTATAAAATATTATAATCAAACCATTTTGAAACTATTGCTTGAATCAGTTATTCATTAATTCTTCTGTGGAAAAATCGGTTATATCTTTCATTTACAATCAATATGACACGTTTGTCTCGCTTGTGTGTTCTTGATAAACCTTCGTGCCAATAAGTTTCTGAATATTTGAGACTCTTTTACTTAGTTTTTGTAACTCTATTAAGAAAATTAAAGTGTTTTTTCTATCGACAAAGATGAATTTTTTAACAAAGTCAGAAAAAAGAGGGAATTGGTTTTGCTAATTAGACTTTTAAAGTGATTTTGCGAAAGAAAGTTAAAAGTTGTAAAACGTGATCTACTGTGAAGGAGATAAAAAAACTGTCTACCTTTCGCACTTTTCAGTATTAAGTTCCTGCAACTGTCGTTGGTTTATGAAATAAATTTGGCCATCGCCATTAATAATCATAATAAATTGTTGGAATGTTTTATTTTTTATTTTTTTCATCCACGTAGTTAAAGTTCCTAACCATCTCTACCATCATAAATTATATTTTGTCTTTTTATAACTAGATAACAGTACTTTAACATGGCGCTTTTAGTTTTTACGTTTTATGATTAGAACTTAAAATTATTAACAAGAAAAAAAATCTGTAACGCCTACTTATTTTTCTTGAAAAACCTTTTTTTTTTAAATAAATTTTACTACTTTTTGTGATAAGAGAAAATTTTTCTGAGCCGTAGTAAGTGAACAATTATTGATTTCTGGCTATTAAAAATTATTTTTCGTTGTGAGTTATTTTTAATCTTAGTGCAATGTTTTTTGTAGTTGTTCTATTTAATATGTGTTTTCTTTTGACTAGGATGTTTTTTTTTGCTGTGTTTTAAAGCTATTTTGCTCTCAAATGACTTCAAAAATTAAAAAAAAAACAAGAAAAAAAAACATATAAATATTTAAAATGTATTTTGAAACATGCCCTCAACGCTAATACTGTTGAAGAATATGCTTTTTATAGTTTTTTGGTAGTGAAAAAGAAAAAAAAAATCCTTTTTTTTTTCGCTTATAAATGTAGATGTGCGGAAATAAAGCATACTGCTGTGTGCTATGCTTTTCTAAACTCTTTTGTTAACTAGAATTGAAAGACCAGTTCGAATAAAAATACTTGTTACCACTTATTGTTTAAAAAAAATTTAATGTAAAAGCACGAACCAATCAAACAATCTATTCCAATCAAGTTTTAGACTTAGTTTTAGACTGAATTTCTTCCTTTTTTTTCACCATTTTAAAAGTTCTTATATTTACAAAGAAATTAACTCGGAGGTTTTTTTTAATATACCAGCTACAGTTGACGGGGGGGGGGGTTCCAGAATCTTCACTTCGATCTATATTGCTCTTTTTAATATGCAAATATAAGTACAAAAATTAGAAATGGCTGGAAAACAAATCTTTACTCGGACAAGAATTTCAGTTGTGGTCCTGTCTTAATCTCCATGAAAAAAGTTTTTATATCACGATTTTATTTGCACCATTTTATTTATTGATGTTTTTAAGTGCTTTATTATTTGTATATTAATGGATATTCTTTTTCATTTGCTGATAGTTAAATCAATGAAATAAAACTAAGTGCTTTAATAAACTTATGAAAGGGAAAGTAATATGATAATAAATAATGAAAGTGTTAAAAAAATAATATTGAACTGATATACGTAAAAATAACTTCAAAATTAAAACTAGATATTTTTCTTGAAATAAAAACATTTTTTTTTCTTAGTTGCCATTTTAGATCTAAATCACTGTGGAAGCAATTCTCTACCACGGTTGTCTCGGATTCCTAACATTCTCCGATTCTATAACAATTAATTCCGTTTTGCTTTCTTCATTGTAATTTGTCTTGGGATCTTTCTTCATCCTGAATACCGGATTTTATTCTTAAAGTTCCTTTCTCTGTCCTCGAGCTTTCTTAGAATTTCAACTCATTTTTCCCAAGGGACAATGCTGAAAAGGAAGGATCCCTCCCCCGTTTTTTTTTTTTTCAATACCGAACTATCGTCATAGAATTTCTTTTCCCTTATGCTTTCCTTGAATAAATTGCATTTCCAATGTTTATCTCTTTCGTTCTTTTCCTTTTTGCACTGTTCGAAACCCCATTATCAATATTCTCCTTTCGATTTTAATGATAAGTAAAGTATTTCTCTTCCAGAAAATCAGATATGAATACGGAGGAGATACTCAGCTTAAGTACTTTTGGTTATTGAAATCACTCGTTTATTGTGTTTTTTGTTATAATAATGAGCAGGATTCTGTAGTTTACATATCGCAACGATTTTGCGTCACAAATAGAATTGCGTTCATATCAGGTACAACCCTTATATTTTTCATGCATTATGTAACGGATATTCGAAAGCAGTTGAAATATAAATTACTCCTCGTAATAGATGTTTAACTGCTAAGCCTTTCAGGATTATTGGCGGTGATTCTTTAGATAACTCGATTATTCTCTTAGAATCAGGGATGATCAAATTTTCTGAAGATCGTGTGAAATTTGCGGAAACTATGAGGAAGCTTGACACCCCCCTTCTCCCAGTGAAAACTCTTCGTATATGCATGCAAAAATCATTGAAAAAACTGTTTTATTTATTTTCTCAATTCAGTTTTGAACTGTGTTATCAGTCCAAAATTTTTGGAAACGACAACCCAAAATTTCGGAAATTTCGAATCACAAACACCCCTAGTTACAATAACGAACTACAGTCGTGTGCAAAAATTTAAAACCACTCATAGAAAAATCAGATTTAATGGTATTGCAGGTTTATGGGATAATAAACCTAAATCTTTTTTTTTTTTGTCAAACGTCTTGAAATAGTACTCAAACTGACGTTGGTACTTTTTGCAGACGGAGACACTCTAATCCCTGTGCAGGAGGTTGTTAGACGTTGAGTGACAATCTTTCTTATCACAAAATCATCACGTGCACTAGTTTTTCTTGGGCGACCGCTTCTCTTAAGAACCGTATAATTTCTCAAAATTTCGAATTTACAGATAGATTGATGGATAGCTGTATGGTTGAAATTTAATTTCGGACTTATTTTACGTTCAGAAAATCCGACTTCATGCTAGGCCACTATTTTTGCTCTTTTTTCTACAGTTAAGATTTTTTACCCATTACAACAATTATACAACAACACTGTATGTTAAAAATCTGATAACGAACTGCTGATAAACGTTATAGGGACATTTATTTATAGCAGAGTGGAAAGTGTCTGATGCAATCAACACATGAGATGACGCTGTCATGAATGCAAATGATGATATCTGTTAAAATACAGAAAAATGACATTTGGTTTTAAACTTATGCACGCGAATGTAGATCCTTGCATAAAATGTTTTTCCATATCATAATAACTTCGTTTCAACACTAGAATTGTAGTCATATCAAATACATACTTTATATTTAATATCATGAGATTTTTACGATAGCTTTTAAAATTCTTGTACTTTGAGGGGAAAAAAACCTTTTTTTTCCCTCCAATTGAGCGACAAGTTGATTTAAAGATTTAGTTAAAATATGGTCTTTTAATTAAATCAAACAAGTAAAAACCGTTTTAAATCATCTTTTTGCCATGTAAGTAGGCAATAATATTTTATCGCATAATAGGAAACATTTTATGTCTTTCTGTTAAAGTACTTTTCAATACAACATTAGAAACTATAAATATCATTTATTTAAACCCCTCAAATGATCAATTAGTGTGTAGATTTGAACTAAAACAAAAAATCTTTTCTTTTGTTGTGAGTTTACGATTTATACGATTTATTTTTTAAATAAAGAAAAATAAAATACTTTTTTCTCTTTCCGTCTCTTTTTTTTTGTCTTCTCAATTTTTCGAAGCATATATTCGAAGAAAAAAAAAGAAACAGTTGCGTGATTAGATGGTGTTAGCGTGTTTAAGAAATTTCTATCCTGTTATGACAGTTTCTACTAAACAGATTTTTCTTGGTCGCAGATTTAGAGACATGTTAAAGAATATTTTTTCCCTGCTTTGTTTTTGAGAACTCCTCTAGAAAAAGAAACATCTGTTTTCCGTCCAGGTTTATGTGATACTTTTCGTTTTCCTTAAGTGTTACCTTTTGTAAAAGAAGAACGCAATTTGAGTTACGGAAAACAGTACCTTTCCGTTAATGTTAAAATATATCCAGAACTACTAACAATAAAGTATATGATGCGGAGTATACTTCATAATTATTATTTCTGAACAGTGACCTGGAGAATTTCGTCGATTTTCGGGAGGGGGGGGGGGGTGAAATAATGGATTAAGAAGCGAATTAACAGTATTTTTTAAAAATGTTATTGAAAGTTTCATTTTTTATTACAAAAGAATTCATTTTTGATTTTATTGCCACCTAAATGTTTGGAAATTTATTTATATCATTATTCTCCAAAAATACAGTCAAACGTAATATGAAATTCTGGATAATATACTAAAAATCGAAATTGCAGCATAAAGCATTGTGTATTTGCATCTCCAGTCAATATACATTTTATATCGTGAAATAAATAGAAAATATTTTTGCATATAATGTTAGCTGTTTTTTTGTGTGTGTATTCGTTTATGAGTTTTCCCCCCATTAGGATGCTCCTTTCCTTATAGTTTTCAATTTGGTCTACTTTTTATTCTTGATATGAACTCCTATGAATGTATGAGAAATTTTCTTTTGCCTTTTCGATTGCCATTACTTTCTATACCCTGGTTAGAAATTTTCTTTCATCTACCTCTGTCCATTGCCTTCTATAACCCTAATAAGAATTTTCATCTGTATATCTCATCAAAATGCCATTACCTTTAATGATCCTATCAGAATTTTTTTTTCGTCCTTCTTATTCAATTTTCATTACCGTCTGTCTTCTTAATTATAAATTTTCATTCATCTAATTATTCAGAGAAAACATTTTTGTCATGCATCAGTGATGCATTAACATTATTGAAGTCCGCAGCAATGCATTTTTGGGGACCCCTTGGTCGATCGCAGAACTATGCGAAACCTTCATCATGCACAGATCATCATTTGGGGCTTCTATGGTGGTGAGGGTCCTAACAGGGACATTTGTGACATGGTAAATCTGCCGTTGCATATAATATCAATACATTCTTTCACTAGAAAATAAAATATAAAGAACAACAATGTTACTTCGTCTTATGTTTTTACAAAAATATATTCTTACCATTTCGTACATCTTTCTAGATGTGCTAAAATTCGTTTTTGAATTTTGTCCCTTTAACTAAACGATACACAAATAAATGCTGCTGGCCGTCTTTTACAGTTATTATGTGCGTTTTATTTTTACTTTAACGTTTATTATTATTATTTTTTCATCTGCTCTATTCAATTAAATAAATATGAAAACATACATATACAAGGTGTGTGGAAGGTCTTTGACACATTCAAGAAAATTATATAGAAAAGCAACAGATTGTCGTATGTATAATATGCGACTTGCACGTGAATACTTCACAGTTTCACGAATACGAATTTATATGACATCGTAAAAGTAAAATAAAATGAAACAAATTAACAATAAATTGAAAAAAGAAAAGAAAAAATTATCAACTTCCAAATTGTGCTTAGAGGTAGCGCTTTACCGTCACAGTAAAGAAAAAAACAAGAAAAAAAAAAACGTAGTGTGTTGGTTTTTAATGTTCCTATTAAACCGAATCGAAAGCGACGCCTTTTGCAACTAGGATTGTATGCACCGTTTGTTGCACAAAACACATCTAAACAGTACTCAAGTTTATTCCATGATTTTACCAGCTTGGATTGCGGACATAGCTAAGGGTACTAGGGTAATTCGATTTTTCAAATCTTCAATGCTAGCAACGCTGTTGTGGCGCAAACCGCACATTTACACAAATATTTGTTGCATTTCTTTTACTTTTAAAATGTGTCATGGACTTTTCGTATACTCTGTATATTTTATTCTTTTTTGTTTCTGTTACTTAGTGCGTATACGGTGCAGATATTTAGTTTTCTCGTTTATAACATCTTTATGTTTTAATGTTGAACTTTCTTTCTGTTGATTAAAAAACACTTTTGCAATTTTAATTTAATTCATACGTTACTTTTGTTCTCCTAAACTTGCACGCGTGCACTTGCGTGCACACACACGCATGTATGTAGCGAAAATATATACCCGTGTTTGAATTGTTTGTGAAAAGTTTCAAATTATTGAATGCTAGTAATTTACATAACAATATTTACTCTTCACGTTCTTGCAATTTTTTTATTTACTTATTGAATAAATCAAAAAATCTGATCAATATTCGAACTTATTCAATTTCGGAAGAGTAGAAATTTTGTTCAGCCATCTAGGAACAAAAGACGGCAAACCGTAACGAAAACACATTAAAAAATCCGTTTTCCAACTTGTAACAGCTGCAGAACTTGGTTCAACTTGGAAGACTGTCTCCATTTAATTTATTAGCATCGATTTTTCATTATTCTTCGGAAAGTTTCACCTCTGCCGCTTAGAAAAATCAAAGTTCGTCGAGATAATTTTATAATTTTAGAGGTACATTTTAAAAAAGTTTCCTTTTGATAATGTTTGTGCCTTAATTGCTAATGCGCGTGTACCATTTTTATTTAATTCCTCAATTATTTGTCATCGCATGGCTTCGATCTTTTATCGGGGTTCTGAGATTAGGTTAAGTATTATTAATTCAAAGTTTTAATCCGCTTTGAATTTCTGAAAATATAAAGCTAGTTGAATTTTTCTTTAGATTTTACAGAAAATATGGCGTTATTGGTAATCAATCAATAAACAAATTGCTAACTAAAGTAAAAGCGTACAAAACGGCAAAACTTTTCGATTTTCTTCTTCTTCTTCTTCTTCTTTTTTTTTTTTTTTTTTTTTTTTTTTGCGCCATAACTTTGTTATCTAAACAACTAATTCCCGTTTACAGATTTCATCACAATGTACCATTTTGTTTTTTGGAATCTCTTTAGTTTAAAAAAATGTTTATCTAATATATTTTTGATGTTAGTAATTATTTTTGAGTATAGCTTTTATCCAAACACTTGCGAGGTCATTTAATCCCATGAAGGACTACATATGTGTTGATTGAATTTAGCGATATTATCATATTGTGTTAGAAACGCATAGTAATTGTAACAATTTTACAGCCCTTGGAAAAAATTTGCCCTCTAGCTTAAGAAAGAGAAAAAAGTCAAAGGTTAAAAACGACATGTCTATATCATGTATAAATTTAAACACTGTAGTTCTGTAAAGGAGTCGCTTGAAACATATTACATTTCATCTGTGTTTAATTAAAATATGCAAATAAATTTTAAAATTAGCAAAAAAAATGCTTAAAAATAACTGATGACTATAATACTCTGTAGTTTCACCAATGGCGATGATATCCAATTCTAATAATGGAGTTTCTGATGACTAGGGAATTGTGCTTCAGATTGCATTAATTAAAGTTCAAGTTTTCTTCCTGAATAAAAAAAAAGGAGTGATCTTTAGCACTCAGACATGCTTTGGTGGAAGAGTTGGGAAATCAGAAATCTGTCGTAACATCTGTCCTGTTACCGACTAGTGACTTAGCTAAGTATATTTGCATTAAAAAATCTTGCTGATTACTAATTTAGCGTGCTTCGCATGATAATTCAAGTTTTTAAACTCATATTTGTTATGCTTTTATGCACATTTGTTATGCTTTAAATCAAATATTAATCTTTATTTATTTTGCATTAAACGAGTAGAAATTCAGCGAAAAAAAAAGGGAAAAAGGTTGTATTTTGGAACAGAAAGTAGAACAATATGTCTCCTAAATCGACTTCTTTTGCTCAGCAATTTTTATCTTAACAAAAATAAAAATAATTGTTTAAGCGGAAACTCGTACTGTTAAGATCAACATCTTTGGTTCTTTTGAAATTATGCTTTTAAAAGACCTGTCAACTCTATCACTGTCAGGGTGCCATGAGGCAAAACTTTTATTTCGTACTTGTAAAGAACACAGATGGCTGCAAGTTCGAGTTGGGAAGTTTAGTTTTCTTTTTTTTCTTCTTTTTTGTCCTTCAACCGTGTGACATGAATCAGTTGATAAATGTATGTGACTTAAACTGGATATCAAAAAATTTTCTTTCTGTCTTGTAGAAGAATGAAATAGTTCTCTTTCTCTAGTAATCTATTTGGTGCTGTCAAAAAAGCATGAACAATAGAGCGTGTATTTACAAAGGGTACAGAAATTGAGCTTTTACGAATTTTGTTCCGTTGGATTTAATTCTTTTTTGAACATTATTTTAACATCCATTAAGACTTTTGCTTTTTACATGTGATATTTATATGGATAGAGAGACCGACAAAGGCTAAAAATCTTAGGGCCCATTTAAATATCTTAAACACCCAACACCAATTTTTTTTTTCAGAGTTTTATTGCAGGACTCAATGACATATAGCTTCAATGGCGACACATTTGGTGCCAAAAATGCGACTCCGAATCTAGTATCATTTTGGCGATATTGGCGTGATGATTCTCAATCGCGATAATGCAACCCGGAATTGACTACGTTTTTATGTCGTTATAACCTTTAAAATCCACGTAAATGTAAATATAATCCCATTCGTGATCTCCAGTCAAACTAATTTAAATCTAATACATTCAATCACAATCACGATTTTTTTTTAAAGTGTAGACTAAAAATCTTTGTCAAATTTACAGAAAATGCTGTAATAAATTGTAAAGATCAGAACTGCCTCATCCTTCTCCTACATAAGTCTATGTTTTCCCCTCCCCCTAAAATCCTTCATTTTAAGAAGGGAACGTCTAACTAGTAGCCTTCAACTAGTAGCCACCTAGTTGGACTCAGGTTAGTTTGCCTCATTAGTGGCGAAAGTCTCACCACAAGGTAAAAACAGTACTAAAGCACGAATTCCCATTCCTTGTGCAGTATTAGGCAACACAAACGGCAGCTTGTAAAACAGGGTTGATGTCTATCTAAACTAAATTCCGGAAATAAAGTTATAAGCCATAGTGGCGTTGTGCTAAAATTAAGCTTATTAAAGAGTTTGAATGCGTACAAATATGATTACATTTACTTTTGTTGCGAAGCAGATATTACCATAATTATTTAACATATCTATTACTGTTACAAATCTATTAAAAAAAATTTATACGACAATCGATGATTCTTCGGCTTCATTATATATTTTTGCATTTATACAATATTTTTTTTTTGTTGTTTAATGGGCTCAAAAGAACTTTATAATTTCTAATTTCCTATTTATTTATTTATTTTCTTGAGCTCAATAAATATACAAAATAGATGATCGCATTGCTAATTATGTAAGCTTTTGTAATCGGTTGTAATCAGAGAAAAACTGGAAACGCTACTTTGCGACTAACCGGGAGACTTGGCGTCAGCGAGAAATCGGGTAGACGTAAACACTTAGCGCCATTTAATTTTCAGAAATTCACAGCATCATTCAAACTCGTAGCAATTACCACATGACAGTAAAAACGCATTAAATGATGTTATGTAATTTATGGCAATAGTATATGAGAATTTTTACGGTTCAGCATCCTGGTTTTTTGGGGGGTTGAAATGAAAGAAAGTACCCTGACACAATGAACGAACACCCCCAACCAGTGGACAAACAGCATTTTAAAGTCGTTTTCTTTCTGCAATGGGTAGAAAGGAGTTACTGCTGATAATTGATCTATTAAAAAAAAGTATTTTAAAACTTTTTTTTTTCAAAAAATATGAGGTGTTCATTCACTAAGTGGTCTACCCTATAATATTCCTTTTGCGTTTTAATTTAATGTAATTTTTAAATAATGCATTGATTTTGGTAAAGAAATTACTTTAAAAAAATATAATGGGTTTGTTTCCTTCTGTCAAAAGTACTAGTTTTAGTCACTGAAGTTGATAGAATGATCAATATATATATATATATATATATATATATATATATATATATATATATATATATATAATAATAGTAACATGGACCCAGAAAATACTTTCATTTCCCCAACATTTAAATTTTGATTAACTGTTTTTAAATATCTGAATTTTTAAACGACGTGATCATTAAGACCTCACAAGTGATGCACATTGGCGCGCAATCCACTCGCGCGCTGAATCTTGACGCTTGCTGCCTTCTGTAATTCCAGATTATCATAATTCAGAAGCGAATTAAATATTGCGTTCTTCGCTTGTTTTCAACCATATCGTTGTCACTACATATGAGTCAAGAAGCGAATTAAATGTTGCGCTCTTCGCCATTGGAAACAGTGAACTGAATTTTATTACTTGTGATGTCATGTGCAGAAGGGTAAAAAATGAAATTGAATCTGCGCACCAAAAAAATTTATTTTTAAAAATACTAAACTGCATCAAATTATTTAAAAAATGGTCAAATCCTGTGTTTTTTAAGCATGTTCTTTCAGAAAAAAAATGCTTTTAAAATTTCAGAAACAACCCCATTGTATGATTTTTGTTAGTCGTGGTACCTTTACACAACAAAAGTTTTTATTCTTTCGGAAAAAACTAAGCACAATAACAAAATATCAGCCAATCAAAACGTAATTTACGGATAAGTCAATATAAGTCTTGCTTTGAACATTATTTCTCACTCCATTTGTGTGATAAGCGCTGTCGGATTTTCTTAGGTTAATAAAGCAAATATAATTCCATTGTAACATAAACCTCAAAGATAAAATGTGTCTATATTTACCATTGCGTATGCCTCTGGAATTTCGTTTCCGCAAAGTACTTTTTCTGCTTCCCCTTACCGAATTCTTGTCCAGTAGAAGAGATTTATGACCATAATAGAAGAAAATTCTTTTTACTTTAAACATTTCAGCTTAACTGAAACGAGTAGAATAAATTGGATACTAGTAATACAGAAACTTTCCCAAAGTATTTTTCTAAATTCTTTGTTTTTATGTCAATAGGAAATAAGTTAAGATTGTGTTGCTTATTTATTGCAGTTCAGTTACTTTTAGATCATTATCCGTATTTGTTTTTAAAAATATAAATTTATATTTTACAAAGTTTGGAAGGAATGATTTATAATAATCTGGAAACTATTTGTAAAATATATTTTAAATTATGATTTGGTAAAGATATTGTATAAAATTACATTTGTAATTGTTTTGAATTTTAGCTGGTACATTCATTTATTCTACTCGATTTTCCTCCATAAAAATACCTTACGAAGTTTTTCTTTTTTCAAATAAATCTTTTATTTCAAGTCAGACTGTTGTGGTAATCTTTCTTTATCTTTTCCCCGTTTTCCTATTACTTGCGAAATTTTGTGCCCATATTTTCGTTTCTAGCTAATATGGGATTTTGCTAATTGAATGGGTCCCTAGAGGAAGGGCGTGTGTTATAAATTAAAATTTTATTTTTAATTTGTTTCCGTACGCCCTTCTTCCAGAAAGCACTAAATATTTATGAAGATCAAGTGTGTCTCTTCTTCTAGGGAGACCCATTTAATTAATGTTAATGCTGACATTAATAATAATGATACGTAATAGCGTTGATCACTGCTGAAAAAATATTTTTACCAATTTCGAGTTTTACTTGTTTTTCTATTAAATCAATTAAAAAATCTTGTATTTCCTGACTTTTGTTAAAACAAAAGTGCTTCTTACAGTTTGCATAGTTTCGCCTCAGCTTTCTTTTGTGACTCCCTCCCTGCTTCTCTTTCTTTTTGTATTCTAACCCCTGCATTTTATTTATTCTACGCTATTTATTTACTTCGTAATTTATTTTCTGATTCTCGTTTTTAAACTCCTGCTTTATTTTTTTAAATTTATTTTTTTGTTAAAAACAAATATGCGATTTTTCATGATTTTCTACTGTGCTTATATACGACATTATTATCTTCGTTTTCTTTAAAGTGTTAATGATATTTTCTTTTCATTTTTTACCATGTAAATTTGATTTTATTGATAGCTGCAACGTGTAAATATTTTATTAGTGAATTGTTTGAAACAGATTATTATTAATCTGATTTACATTCTCATTTCAAACGTACCTCTGTTTTTCTTTTTGAAAAAAATAATAAAATATTCCAAAAGAACAGAGAAATAATCTCATTTTTTACCATATTACAGAATGATTTTAGAAGACGAATGTTCTGAAATGGAAAAAAAAATCCAATAATGTTTCTTTTTTGTGCGCTTCACATATTTCGGATAAAGCAACATAATTTTTTTTCCAGTGAATATTTAAATTGGGTGCAAAATATAGAAAGACGTTCAAAGTTTTATTTCAGAGAACTATGCTTTCATAAGTGAAAAATCCGGTGTTAGAAATAAATGAATACCTTTATGCGACAACATTTTTGACGCACAAATTTAGCAGAATACTGCAGACACGTGTTTCAAGGTTACAGGGAGCTCCTTTTTTGTTGCCAACCGCCCAGCCGGTGTGAGTCATAAAATCCACGTGAGTCAGAAAAATGGTAAGGGTTATTAAACATTCTTTGGCATGGAGGAAAGGCATAGTAAAATGAAGACATTTTTAGGTACCTGCATAATTATAGAGAGTTTTGAAAGCAAAACAAAATGGAAGGAAATAAAATAACAAGGTCAAATATAGTTAAGTTCACCATAAATTTCAAAACCAAAGACTAAAGAGTAAATTACTTGCTAACACAGACCTCTACTAATGGAGAGCATTAATAATTACTTAATTTGATAATATTTGTACTAATGATAAGCTATTGTAGTAGTGCATCACAGAACTAATAGCGACATTACATTTTTTAGCAGAATGCAGATAGCAATTTTAATATTTAACTGGCTGTATTCATTTTTTTAGATACGTCTTTTAAGGCATATCTAACAATAAAAATAATCTTGATTTTAAAAAGCGTATCCGCTTAAAAATAACAGATGATATTTTTCTACCGATATAACCGAATTTGTTACACCTCCGATTCTTATCTTTTTTTATTATTATGATACAAGAATATTTTTTTTAAGCTTCTGAGTCACACATTCACTATTAATCCTTTTAGAATCAGTCTATTTGACCAACTATAGCTCTTTTCCTCTGTTCCACATCGACAAATGTATTAAAAACTACTATAAAGTTTTTCATTTGAGTTGGTCGAAGTCGAACTTTTCCCCAATGGAGTTCCTTTTCTTTCTTGCCGGCAATAAAATAATTCATCCTCTAAAAGTCATCCCAATAATATGATTTGTCTCTCCGTTCTTTTTGTTTTTCTTGGAGAATGTCTCGTTAAATAGTCCCAAGATATTATCGGAGGACATTAGATAAATATTTATATTCTGCATTTACCATTAAGCCAGTCAAAGACACTGCAAGAAAGAATGACCAAGAAAAAATAAATTTCGAAGTTTTGAAAGATGGTTTCTGTACTACGTATTAGTTCTGTATTGTATTCTTATATATATATATATGCATTGCATATTACTTAATTTTTCGCATTAATATATTATGTTCTGTAATATATCTTCACAATATTTTATGTTCTGTCGTGCTGTACCTTGCCTAATGTTGTAAGCTTAATAGTTGGTTTTCGGATTTGCAGTACATATTTTTATCTTTAGGTCTGTAAAATATTCAAACTTGATATTTTTAATGACAGTACTTTAGAGAAAAATACATACAATTAAAATTTATAGTTAAGTTGAAGTACAACCAAAATAAGCTTATCAAATCAGAAACGATGATAAACGTAACCAACATTTTTAAAAGCATATCTTCTTTCTCTTCAACCAAATTTCTTGAGGCACATTTAAAAGTATTGAATTTGTTAAATATTACAACGACCTTTAACAACCTACAATTATAAAAGTAAACAGTTTTTGTACATTTTCATGAGTAATTGAAAGTCCTTAATATTGTATTGTACCCCGTGCTGTAGTTGGGGTGGAACGCTGGGCAAGGCCATTCCGCGAAATATTTTTTTTATTGTAAAAGTAGTGCAACGCAATATCAGTTGGTTTCAATTCACCTTTTCTTGTTCTAAGTTTGCAAACCCCAAAATGAACCCCCCCCCCCCCAAACAGTTTTTTCGAACTACAGCATTGGTTGTATCGTGCTTGCTTTCAATTGGCCCTGAATTTTTTAAATATATGAAACTGAAATGCCGAAAAAATAAACTTAACAAACAAAAAGTCATAATAAATGCAACCAGAATTTATTAAAAGCACAGCTTGTTTTTTTTCCCCAACTATTGATTTTTCTGAAGCGAAATTAAAGGATGTGACTTAAAGACCTCGAAGAGTTTTCACAATCTTTAATTATAAAAATAAACTTTTGTATATTTTCTCCAACAACTGAATATCCTCAACATTGTCTTGAACTAAAATTCCTTTCAATAGCTCTAAACCTCTAAAACATTTAGGATATGAATATTCTTACCATTTCCTTTTGCGAGTAGTACTTTAATTTGAACCTGAAATATTATCTTTCATTTTCCTGGGAGATCCTCCGCACCGTATTCCTTAACTTAATGTTTAAATTTTCAGCTTAAACTCACTTGATAAATGGGACTGTGTACATTTCAACTCCTGTATCCTCAAGAGATACTCGCCTCTCATGCGGAAGTGTTAACTTTAGAAATAAATATCAATGCAATGATCTTCGCAAGAGCCATTCCGTCCAGGCATTGAGGGGGAAAGATTCTCAAATGAGGGTTATTCATATGCTAATAGAAATTTTTTCAATGTATTTTTTTTCCATTGCGGAGGTTTAGCCACAACTGTATTTCCAGGGCTGAAAATGGTTCTCAAATTTTTAAATAATGTACATATGTTAGTAAATTTCTTTTAAAGCGTTAAAATCGTATAACACTTGGATTGGAAACAATTGAATGGGTCTCTAGAAGTACCAGTATACCATTGGCGTAGCTACGGGGGGGGGGGGGGGGGGTGTCTACCCCAGGGAACATCCGTCTGGGGGGAGACACACAAAGCGGAATTGTAAGTTTTTTAAAAATATGAAACTAAAACGCATTTTTAAGGCTGCAAATTTGAAAATTTTCCTGAGGAAAACCCCCGGATCCCTCTTTTCAACTTCACATTACGGAGTGAATACTGTACTCATGATTAGGTTTATATTGTAAATATTTTGACCTAATAGTGACTTTCTTTTATACCAAAAAACAGAATCCCATTATCTTTCCCTATCTTTGAGGTACGGTTTGTAATAATTAAGAAGCCATACATTTCATACAACCGCTTACATTTTTGATCTGTCGACAGCCTATTGTATGAATTTCATATTTTCATGTTTACATATAATATTAAAACCCTTTTTATTTGCATTTGTAGGGGGGGGGGGGGGTGACACCACAAATTTCCGCCCCGGGTGTGACTCATGCTAGGTACGGCCACTGCATGTGCTGCAGTGGAAGAAGGGCTTATGTTGCAGTGGGAAAAGGCGGGGACGTGCACAGAAATTTTTGCGCCCGTCACAAATGACTTTCTCGGGCCCCTCCATATTGTTTGTCCCTGTATTTCACCCCTAGTTTAAAAAATATTCGTCCCCCTTCAGGCTTGAGCCCGGGAGAACAGGTGTCCCTTCTCCCCCCACACTGTGCACACCCCTGGAAGAAGGGCATATGTTACACTTTATCTTCATTAATATTTAGTCCTTCATATCCTAGAAGAAGGACATATGTTACAAATTAAAATGAAAATTTTTATTTGTAACGCATGCCCTTCTTCTAGGGACCCTTTAAATTTATGTATTTCTGTTTTCAAGTTTGGTTAAAGATTCAAATGCGTTCTAGAGTACCAATCTGCTTTAGACAATAGAACAGGAATAAAATTCTTCAGACTTTTGTTAGAATTTTAGAATTTTATCTACTATTTTGAGAAAATTTCATTCTTTTCATTGACTAAAAACCTTTAAATTTCGCTTAGTTTTGCTTCATTGATACTAAAATTGTCTGAAACATAATATAAACCTAGGAAAGATGTTTAACTGCTCTGTGCTGGTGTTATATCTTTCTGTTTGTCGCTAATTATATGACTGAGATTTTTTTTATTTTTTTATTTTTGTTCTTGTTATTTTTTCTTAGCGAAATTATGGTTTTACTATACCAAGTTGATGCATATCTATTCGTAATACTGTGTTTATTCCCGTTACAATTTAATGGCTAACATCTTAAATTGAGTCATTTTACTGGAAAGCCATTTTTCTCTTTCCATCCTACTTATTTTTTTCTTAACAAATTAACCTCACGAAAAGGAATAAAATATTGAACACTCAGTTTTGAGTCGAACATTTTTTTCATTTTTTACATAGATTGCTCTTAAACCCAAAACTAAAAATAATACCAACTAATATAAACTGTTTGTGTGTGTGTGTTTCAAATGCTTTGTAACCTTTTACAGACCAATACAAAATATTTTACTCTTCAGTGAGTGCTTTTCATGTACTGTTCTACTTCGTGTCCATAATTTAACTAGATAATTTTTCACTTTAGGTTTTTTAAGTGACAAGATGGTTTTACTGCGCTAAATTAGTGCCGGTCCTTTCCTAATTTTATGGATTTTTTTTCAGTCGTAACTTATTGGTTAACATCTTTAACCGACTCATTATGCTGGAGCTTACCCAATTATTCTTCTTCCTCCCGTCCCAATTATTTTTCCTCAACCGAACAACCTCACAAAGTGGAATAAAACATTGAGCTATAAATATTTGCTATAGTGATCAAATTAAAGAAACTATGACGAAAAATTAGAGGAATTGTAGGTGGATTAATGACATTGATTGCAGCGTAATGGAGCATGCCTCCCTAATTCGGAAAAATTTGTTCTTCTATCTTGATTTGCTGTTGCAGATTTATCGAAATAAATGAGAAAGCTGAAAATTGAATTTCCCGGACAAAAGAGAGAATTAGTATAGCATTCATGGTGATTGCGAAAGTATCGATTTTCAGGAAGATATTTAACAACGAATATCGGAAGCTGAAATCTATTTTATGTTAGTCTCAGAAAAGAAAGTTTTATTTGTACTCTTTGTTTTCTTTTTTGTTCAAAGACAGTTGCGAACTCTTAAAAAATAATGAACGAAAAAGTTAGGTCTGATCAGATTTTTTTTAATCGCTTGTATTATTCATATAATGCACATTGTAAATCTTGGTGTGTGGTTCCGGCCTGCAAATTATTATGATTATTATTACGATGTTTAATCATATTCGTTGTTGAAATGTGAGTAGACGCCGGTGACTTTTTATTATTAGTGAATCAGCATCCCCCCCTGAAACACCCTCTCAGCTTCAATTTTTTAGGAATATAATGAGTGTTTTGCTTCCTTTTCTCAGTTGGTGTAAAAATCACTTTGCTTCAATGAATCTCAATCTACTCACAATATGTAGAGTGATCGGAAAACATGTGACCAATCTTTGATAAAAGTTAGGGAGGACGGCAAAAAACAAGAATCATTTTGGAACATGCGGCTCCATTCACTATGCTGACATGCTCCATGCATACAAAGATTCGCTCCGTGCACAAGAGTTCTCCTATACAATTCTTGCTTGTTTTCATTCCCTCTAAACCCCTTTCAAAATCTGGCCACACATTTTCTAATCACTCTGTATACTACTACGCTTCACGAAGTGTATTGCATCGAGGACGTGTTGTTTTCCTTGCTTTGACACTGCGCTAGCAGAAAAACTACTTTTACGTTTTCTATCACAAGATAATTACCATCACAAGAGGTAAAATATGAATAATTACAGCTGTGTTTCTTTCGATATTTCTAAGTGTCTACAATTTACCGTTTCTCTCAATTACTTTGTCATTTATAGTTTAGTTCCAGTAGTGTCGGACTGACGCTCCAAGCATGCCTTTTGTTTGATAAATTAGTACTAACTTTATTGTGCGTTCTATATAGTAGTTGTAGGTTCATCAAAACAAAGAAGGAATGTTTGGCGTATTTATAGTTTCGTTCTTGCAGTAATAATTTAAAGTTATTGTTTAGTAACTAAAATTTAAATATTAAACATAATTTATTTTATCTCTACAAATTTGATCCGGGTAAATCGGAGTTCTGCTATCTATAGTTAACTAAAGATATAAAACATCATTTATTCTTGTGGAAAAGAAACTTAATGTATTGCTCTTTTAATGTTTAAATTGTACGGACTTAAAATCAATGGTACCATACAATCGAGGTTCTCTATTTTTTATGTTTATTTTAGCCTCTTATTTTAACATTCAAAATGTATACTCTGCTCCTTAAACTTCAAATCCAGCATATAAAATGTGTGTCCAGAAAGCTTTAAATGTTGCTCGCTGGAATAAACGTCAGCGAGAGTACTCTCATAGGGGTCATTCCATTTTATAAAAATGTTCGAAATATTATGGCCATATTTCTGTTTTAAGTTACATTTCTTTGAAGATAAAGTTTTATTCACTCCATTCCCTCTTTGATATTAAATCCCAAGTATTTCAGGGGAATGTTCGGTTGCACACTTCGGATATTAAGTTGAGATCAGTGGCAATAGCTATAAATCCTTTCCGATGGGTGGAGATAGTTATCACTCTAATATATTCCGAGAAAAATAAAGATTTTGTGTCCACATAAATAGGATGTGTATTTTATGTTTAATGTCTTTGTTTATTCGATGGTGTCTATGCTGTGTTGTGAGTTTTTGGGAAGAATATCGTAACTTTAACGCAATTTAATTCCAATATAATCTTTAAATTACATTAAAAAAGAAACATTTTTCATCTAAGCATAGCGAAAGTCACTACCAAGTTTTAGTCTAGTACTTAAAAATGCAAAAAATATAGCACCATGAAAACTACCACTGAATTATAGGTTTTAGAGTTTCTTCTTTAAAAAATTTTTTTTGTTTGCTTTAAAATAAATATTATTTTGTGTTATTAAATAATTATTATTTATTTTTTTTTACAATTGTGGCCTTTTTCATTACTGTATACATATTTTCTAAAACATAATAATGTAATTGTGTGCATAGATAATTACATTATAACGCTTCTTATATTTTGTTATAGCTGTTAAAATATTGCGAATTGGGTGAATATTGTTTTAGCCTCGTATTTATATCATGAATGATAATCTGAAATGATAGACTAAAATTTATACAACTACAATATCGGAAAGATAAAAACAAACCTAAACATAGCTTCAACCTATGCTTGAGAAAAATTAAATTTGTCATTAACAAGTTCACTTTTTTAAAGCTGATTTATCTATGGCAATAGTTCCATGAAATTTAGACTGTATTAGATTTGTGTCTTGATTCTTAATCTTAGTAACTGAAATGTGTAATTTTTCTGTAAGATTTTTTCATTGAACATCAAACGACCAATAATGGTCAAAATTATGTTGGGAAATCATTTAAATCAATGGTGCTGACGTTACGGACCGCGAGCCACATCCTTCCCGCGAAGCTTATAGTAATAATAAAAAAAACGCGTTGCTTACAATATATTTTGTACTAAATCTTTTCCTAGCTTCAAATCTTTACTGACAACATTTTATCTTTCTGACAGGGAAAGAAAACCACGCTGCATCCCCTCAATTATTTAATAAAGTGTCTGATATGGAATGGTAAACTTCTCAGTTCTTTCTTTTTCACTGGAAGCTTGACCAATCGTTTTCTCTGAGGGGATTTTTTCCCGCAGCACTTGGGAAATAAAAGCATTTAGGCTCCAAAACTAGTTCTGTGTAATGCAATTTAGCCACAACCTTTATTTTTACGGTAAATGCCACAACTAAGGAGTCCCCAGGTATCAGTTGGAGAACCCAGATTAAATATTTAGTTTTGTTATTCGGAAAACAATATAGATCACTGTGGAGACTAGACAATTGGGGGTAAATTAATTGTTACAAGGATATATTTTCCGATATTAAAGTTTTTTTATTTAATTGTAGAAAAGGAAGTAAGAGGTCCAGCTTTTAATTTTAGTTGGTTCTTATAGTGTATAGACTAATATCAAAGATAATTGCTAAAAAAACATTTGCTAAAAGTAATATGTTTTAATTGCACTTAAATTTTTTTAGCATTGTTTATATTTTCTGTATCATGCACCCCAAAACTAACACACGTGTAAATTTTTCTTCATTTAAAAAAAGCTATTTTCTGTTTTGCGCATTTTAAAGTCTTTTGTTGCTTAGGGTCTGGTGGGGTAAAGTGGTCATAAAATCGTAGGTTTTCAACTTAGGTGGATAATAAATACAATAAATTCTTTAAATACTTCAACTTTTTTTGTTATTATTTTACATTGCATTATTAAAGAACACGTACATTGAATTTCAGGAAAAAAAATATTGATTTAAGTAGATTTATAACATTTTCATTTCCCTTTGTATTTATGACCACTTTACCCCATGGGGTTGGGGAAAGTGGTCATAGCATGGGGTAAAGTGGTCATAGTTAAAAACAGCTACAAAACTGTTACAAATAACCCTATTATTTGTATATTTTGATTATTTTTATAGTTACAAGTATATGTACGAGTTTATGCGGGTATGCACGAGTATATACGTGTCGTTTAAACAAGAGTAAACATGTTCATATATGAATAAATGCATGTATACATCAGATACATGCATGCATGTGCCTACTCAAGTATATTCGTGTATACACGAGCGTATAAGCATGTATACGTGATTGCCTACAGGAGTGTATATGTGTCTACACGAGTATATACGAGTCACGTGTATATGCGAGTATATACGCGTAAAACGAACATCATTTGCGTGTTTGCACATGTATCTCGAGTATATATGTGCATACCTGAGTTTCTGAGTATATACGTGTATAGTCGACGTATATACGCATATATAAGTGTACATAGATACACTACTGGCCATTAAAATTGCTACACCAAGAAGAAATTGCCAGAATGAAGCTAAATTTTACATACGTTATAATAAAATTGACATTAGAAAGTGATTACAAAATTAAAGCAAATTGATCATTTATGGTTGGAAAAATCTCGAATAAATGGAGGTTTAAGTACCCAGTTAAGCCACCTCTAGCGTGAATGTACGATGTACTTGAAGCGAAACAATCGGGCATTGAGACATAAGAGTCTCCTACGATATCCTGCGTCATCTCGTACCACAGTTGCTGTAAACGTGCCACTCATTCGATCAAACGCATACGTGTTAGCACTCACGACGGGGCTCCCAGGAACCATTTTTTAACATGACAATGCTCGGTCAAACACAGCAAGGGTGTAAAGGGATTTCCTCTTCCGCATTATCACTTTCTCTGGTCTGCGTGATGCTCTGGTCTGCGATTTGTGACTTGTCACAAATTGAGCATATCTGGGATCACTTGAGACGGTAAATTGGACAGCCTGTAAATTTGATCAAATTAGTGGCGCGTTTACAGCAACTGTGGTACGAGAAGACGTAAGACATCGTACGAAACTGCTGTGCCTCAATGCTCGACCGTATCGGTTCTTAAATTCCAACTAGAGGTGGCGCAACAGGGTACTTAAACCTCCATTCATGTGAGATTTTTCCAGTAATAAATGATCATTTTGCTTTCATTTTGTAATCGTTTTCTAGTGTCAATGTTGCCATCACGTGTGCAAAATTTTGTTTCATTCAGATTATTCCTTCTTGGTGTAGCAATTTTAACGGCCAGTAGTGTACGTACATACATATACGGGCATACACGAGTTAATTCGTGGATATATCCAGTGCGTGTTTGGTACGTGCCTACTCACGTATATATATATATATATATATATATATATATATATATATATATATATATATATATATATATATATATATGGAAGCAAGAGCATATACGTATGTTTACGTGTAAACACGATTATATACTTGTTAGACGTATATACGTACATTTACGTGTAAACATCGGTACATGTATCCACGTATATCTACGAGTATATCCGCTAATATACATGTATGCTTACATAGTGAATCCAAGATCTTGAGCAAAATCTAAGTGGTGTGAAAGGGGAGGATAAGAAGCAAAGAATCGTAAGGAACTTATGGTCGTTGACGCGCTACATGCACACAAAGCCAGAAATCGATGGAATGAAAACAGGTCACAAATTTGTTACACAAAGATGATTTTACCCGACATTTTAGTTCTTAAGAAATATTTAGACAGTTGTTAAAAAGTAAGGCCTGTAGTAGCTCTAATATACGCATCGCAACAAAGGCGCAGCGACTGATGAAAGTTTTTCAAGAGTCTCGTAATTGCAACAGAGTGATTACGACGCATGTATTACAGATGCCGGCCGCAAGTTTCATCAATGACTTTAAAACTTTCTTAAGTCGTTGTGTAAAATTGTCTTTTTTGTAATAAATTTGAGACCTATTTTACATTCATTAGTTTCTGGCTTTGCGTGCATGTAGCGCGTCAGCGTTGAGTTTGTGGCCATATGTTTCTTATAATTCTTACTTCTTATCCTCCTCTCTAACACCTTTTAAAAATTTGCTCAAGAGTATAAACTCACCCTGCATACATGTATATCATATGCTAGTATGTAAGTGTCAGCTCGAGTATGTACGTGTATATACGTCGTGTCTACCTGAGTATATAAGTGTTCGTATATGTACGAGTATAAGCGGGTATATACGTGTATAGTCGAATGTATATCTGTATAGATAAAAAATACTACGAGATACCCAAATACGTGTTTATTGGTGCGTTTATGTGAATACGTATACATACGTGCCTACACGAGTATATGCGTATGCATGCGCATATACTCATATATTTAACCTTGTTTACTGTAAAAACAATACATATTAAGTGAAAATAATATTTAATTGATACCTGCCTTATACTTAAAGATTAAGTGATTTTAAAAGAACAACATTCGTTAAGCCTAATATTATGGCCACTTTACCCCATCTTACTAAAATTGTTCTAAAAAATTATTCAAAAGAGATTCAGCTAACTGCTAATGAGTATGAGTTCTCGAGACATGTAGGAAGCTTCCTGTGCAGTCAATCTGTTCATAATTCTAACAAACAAAATTTCCCAAGGAAGTTAAAAAAGGTGTTTATATTTTTAAAAAATTCATAATCACTCAAAATATTTTTTTTTACCAAATAAAATTTTGCCAGTTGTAAAATTTTGTATTCAAAATGTAGTTTCTAACTGCACTACTCTAAAATAAAATTTTCACATTCATTCGAACATTTATTTTTAAGGTTTAGCCATTTATTTGAATTATGACCACTTTACCCCATTGACCACTTTCCCCCACCAGACCCTATGCTTTAAAGTTTTCATATTTATGGAAAAAGATTTGAGTTCAACAAGCAAAATATAATTACAACACTGTGTGTGTGTGTGTTTGTATTTATGTTTGATTTTGTGTCACTTAAGAAATGTTGTATAATAGGAATATATCTGGTTTTTTCGTACGAAAAATTCGATTATCCTGAATTTGTGCATAACCTCTGAATTTTCATTAACATAATGCAATGTTAAGAATTTTAGTAAGTTCTTACATAATTTCTCTTTAATTATTAATTTTTCTTTTTACTTTTAGGTAAGTTACTGCATGAACTTGATAGCTTTTGCTTAAGTAAGTGATTACACGTTTCGTATATATTTACCAAACTGGTGCTAGTGCTCAGTCCGGTTTTTCACATAAGTTCAATGTATTTGTTATGAAAATGATGATGCTTGTTTATATTTTAATACAGTTATACCTTTACGCTATTTTTGAGGTCAGTGCTACAAGTAGGTAGCTGCAATTCGGTTTTTATTTTCATACTATATAAGGAAAACTCAACAAGTTAATGTTTTGTGGGGCTATATGAAGATTTAGTTTAAATGTCATTAAACTAATATTTCAAACTTTTATTGAATGAGAAGTACTTATATCTTCTTCCGAACAAACATTTTCAAGAAACAGAATGATTTCCAATTTGCAGTTATCTAATTGTAGCACTCAGTAGATGATACGTAAAAAAAAGTGATAAATAGTATGACATGCCAAACACGTTATGATATGGAAACCTAGATCTTCAAACATGTCTATATGCAATGTATACTATTTTAATAATGTGTAAATTTATCGTTATTTGAAATTATTTTCTATGCAGGAATGTTCTTTTATCGTTCAGGATTGCATACGTAAATTATATATTTGCAAATTGACGTAAAATATTTAAGCGTGATTTCAAGCGAGAAATGATATGCTAGAACAGTTAAATATATGAAACATACGTTTTGATGTTTTTGTTATGTTTTTGCATTGTTGATTGATTGTTGCATTTACTGATTTTCTCCTCTCGTAGAGAAGAAAGCAATAAAAAAGGGGAAAATATTGCTAAACGATTATTTTATTTACTTTGAGTCAAATGCGCACAATTTCTTCTTTTGAAGAAAATGCTAGGTGGTAAAAAAAATCAATGGGAGAAAAACATTTATCGCCATGTTTTTACTGCATGTGGTTAAAAAAAATCATAATTTTCCCCAAATCTTTCATTTCTGAAGAAATATAGCCTAATTACATTAAAGGTTTTTTTTTGAACATTTTTTTGTATACAAGCATGCAACATTTTTAATGGTAAAAGTTATTTTTCAAGTGGTTAAAAATGACCTTTTTTTCCCTCCAAGCATACATTGAACACACAAAAACAGGAGTTGATAATAAGTTTTTTTTCACCTGGAAATTATTTCCTCTCATTTTATTTTACCATAATTTATAATTTTATGTTATTCAGAAGATATTTTAATTTTTAAGTTGTCAGTTTATTCAATAGAAAAACTATCTATTTCTGTATACAATCTGTGATAAATGGCATTTAAATCGATAGGTTTTTGGTACAATAACAAATAATATATTTGTATTTTGTGAAAAATACATGGCTTTTCTACATCTGTCTACATATTAGAACGTATTTATGTGGATTTTACAAACGTTGCAAGCATCATTTTGACATATTTTGTGAGCATTATTAATCGTTTATTTGCATGACTAAGCGTATCTTCTAGCTACAGCTTGCAACAAAGTCAAATCAATAATATCATTGTCTTGACATTCAAAACCTCTAGAGAGAACCGTTCCCTCGCTATGTCTGGCATGATCCGTCAAAGATAAATTAATGTTAAGAACCCAAAGCCTTCGCTGGATGAATCTAGAAATTAATACATATTAAAACGAATGGTAAAATTGTTTGGTGGGTAGTTTTGATTTTTCAAAAGGACTATTTTCTCCTGAAGTGCTTTGAATACGCATATAACCTTTTTGGAAAAGGACAACACCTACTCCTCAATTCATTTGCACAGGATTACACATGCAGTAAAGTCTTGACTTACGCGACTACCACCAAACTAGAAAATTTTAAAAATTATTTTTTGTCAATATAAAAATATTCAACCACGATTGGTAAACCAAAAAAAAGTATAAAAATTCCTTTTTTGCTTAAATGGAAAGAAGAAAAATTAGTCGTCACATTCGGGGCACCGATAAGTCGTTATTTCGTTTTTCTTAGTCCCTTCTGCCCACAGCGTGTGCATATATGGGCAGCACATGCAGTATTGGATCATGTCCTCCTTCTCACCTTTAGATGTGTTAATAAGGGCACTGGAGTCCTAATTATGGCTTTTTTGCCCTATTAGGACTCTTAATAGGCCATTAACTTTTCTAGGGTTATCATATTACAGGAAATATGGTGGTAAACAGCTACATATTTCTTTTTGAATTCGTCAATTACATAAATAAATTTTCCGAGGACAATTATCTACTGTTTTCGTAGTGAACTACATTGTACAATGAAGTAACAAAATTTACTTCGAAATAAGATCAGGCAGTTTTTACAGGACTCTTTAGTAATGACGCTTCCTACACATTTGCCGGTTGATTAAAAAAAAAAACTGCTTGTTGATAACGCTTCATCATCAGTTAGGTTTTTTGATGACGATAATGTCGCGATATAACTAATTTTTACTATGATACATAGAAGAGGGGGGGGGGGGGGGAGGGCTACCTTATTGGTCTGCATAGTCTTATTAGGCGCTCCAACGTTATCATAAAAATTTTAACTCAAGTTTCCATTTTAACCGGCCATGAATCTATTTTCACAATTTTTTACTGATGCCTTTCCGTATTTATGTATGCACCAACTTGTGCCCCCCCCCCCAAAAAAAAATCTATTTTGACTATCAATCTGTCCATTTCGACTCTTTTCGTCGTGGTTGTTATGCATCTAGTAAAGTGTCACGCGATTGTGGCGTGATGTGCCATTTTTTACTGAGTACTAAGTTAAAGTAGCTGAACTATAACACAAGGTTTCCATTTTCAGATTAAAACAGAAATTATTACTAAGTTATTAGACAAAGTTTAATAGGCACGAAAGAAATTGATGTGGTGTCACCCTCAGATGTTTTTCCCATAATCCAACAGTGTATAGGAAAATAGTTTACCTTACATTTTTAGGGTTTTTTTTAAAATTAGGCATCGAATAGGTTATAAATACAGAGGTTAAAAACTGTAGTGACACTTAACGGTAATGAAAAGAACTACATGCTTACTGGCAGGAAAGAAAAAGTCTACTTTTCGGATACCTCGAATTAAACGGAACCTCGGATTTTTAAAACTCTAATTTTCGTGACTCTATAACAATCCTCATATAGGAGCCTTAGCTTGTTCTTTCAAATGGAGAAAGAAATTATAAAGGTTTAGAGAAAGAGAGAAAGAGTATTCTTAATATTGCTTGGTGTATGATTGGACTTAATTTATTTATTAAGAATTTTCAATTTAAGAAAATTTTCCACCACTTCATCTTGGCTTTTAACAATAAATGATGTCACGTATTTACAGAAAGTTGCTTTTCTTTTAAAACTTAAGGATGCTTTGGATTGATATATTTACGGGATGCAATTGACTTCTCTTAGTAAAAATTCAGATAATCACTGAAATACGTGCTACCTCATAGGTCATTATATTCCTTTCAAAATTGTTTGCGTGTTGTATGCAGTTTACTGGTAGCTACACCATCAAATTATATTAAATGTGAAGGTTTGACCGTGGTCTAACCTTCCGGAATTGATGTGGATAAAACCTCCATTAATAGCCATTTTAGCAAAACATTTAAACCAACATATTAATACAAAAAGTGAAAGAAAAAAATAAACATGCTGGTTTTACGTCTATTTATCTGAGTTCGCAAATAGTTTAACTAACTTTTGTGTATGTAAAGGATAAATACTACAGGGGAGATGAACTGGGGGGGGGGAAGCCTGAAAAAGACATCGCATATGATTGCTTCTTGATTCTGCTTCAAAATGGTTAGAAAAAAAAAAAACTTTCAATTCTCCTTGATACTATGCTACCATATAATCAGTAGCTTACATAGACCTCGGTGCGCCTCCTCGCAAGATTTATAAGTGCCCTTTCCCCTCACGACACCAGAATTTTCTTTTAAACTTTAACATAGTGTTTTTTAGAGCGTGTGCCCTCATGTCTCTTGCGCCCCGGGAGTTGCGAGGGTGCGATGCATGAGTGTTTGTGATTCGAAATTTCCGACATTTCCGAAAATTTTGGGTTACTGTTTCCGAAAATTTTGGTCTGACAACATTCTAAAACCGAAAAATTATATTAAAGTAGAAAAAAAAAACTTTTCAGAATGTTTTTTTTTCAATGATTTTCATATTTACATTTGAAGAGTTTTACAAAAGAGGGGGGGGGGGGGGGAATGTCGAGCTTACGAAAAGTTCCCACTGTCTTCAGAATATTTTACTTGAATCCACTTGCACTCCTTTGTTGAAATTAACGCCACTGCATATGATGCTCATCAGTTAAGTAAATGTTTAGTTATAAAAAAGAGAGATTGTGTCATAGCTTCGGTGTGGTCAAACCTCCCTGATTTCCCCTACTCTACAGAAATGAAAAGCTAACAGACTAAGAATGAATGGAAATTTATGTATGTTTTCCCGATTTTTTTTTTTTTCAATTACTCCGTTATAACGAGTAAATACGTTGCAAGCGGGTTGAACTGGACTCAAACTATCATTGTTGTTTTATTTTTAAGTTTTAAGTGAAAATCTATGAAACCGACGTTTACATTGATGGGTTGACTGTATTTCTTAAGGAAATAAATACATTTGGTTTCTCCCTCGTGTTCTTCCAGTTTGATTGCGCACAATTTTCGTCTAACTTATTCCTGAAGCAGAAGATTTATTTGCCTAAGTATACGTAACCAAGGATTTCTCTTTCAAACCGTAGTAGCAAATTTCATCGGCGTCCATTTGTGTTGAACGGTTCGAGATTTTCAATCGCGAGTAAATACCCCAATTTCTACTCGCATTCCTTTGAGAATTACATCAATTGATGACGGCATCAGTAAACTGGAAATTAAGGGATTTCAAGGATGAGTTAAAGTAATGATATATCTAGGGATATTTTAATTTGTCGCTTTCGCTTTTGCACTGTAACATCTGTACGGTTTTTTTAATATTTCTGTGTGAAATTAAAGGTATCGTTTTAAGTCGAATGAAAAGATTAATTGAAAATAGTTTCTTTTCTTAGAAGTTTCATACATTTATGGTTTATTTTTGAAATATGCGCTGAAAATTAATTTATTCGTTGCATCCTTCGACATTTGAATTATTTCACTTTGAATATTAATCGAAATCTCGTTCCTTAAGGCTAAACTGAATCACTACTTTGAACAATTTGTTATTGATTTCTTTATGACAGCTCAACAAGTGCAACATTTTAACATGCTCTGCAGTTCATTTTAATGTTGCAATTTTAAATATTTAGATTTTGATTTTCAATTGCTACGTCAGATTAATACTTTCTCAAATAAGAAACTTCCGGATTTAGGAAAAGAAACTAAAAGAAAAAATTTAAACAATAAAATAGGAGAGGCCAAGGCACGTGTAAAAGCAAACATTAACGGAAGAGATTTAGGCTGCATGGTAGCTTTCAGAGTTTTTGAAATCAAGTTACGATCGACTTGACTTATATTTTTCTTGGTATTTTTTATTTCATCCAAAAATAGGCCCTAATTTCCATTTTGCTCGCCCCCGAATGAATGTTGAGATTTTTTTTAACCCTACCACACGTGGATATATGTCTAAGAACGTATAGACACCCGAAATATCCATTTCAAGATACTCGAATTAATTACGAGTTTTCTCGTGACATCTGTGTGCGCGTATATGCCTCGCATAACTGAAAAACAATATGTCCTAGAAAGTTGGAATTTGGTAAGTAGACTCCTAGTGGGGCCTAGTTGTGCATCTCCCCTTTTGGTTGCATTCGGATGTTCCTAAGGGGATCTTCTACACCTTTTTTTTGGGGGGGGGGAATCATTGTAAATATCAATGCAAACTCAAGTGGTGTTATAATTAGGCAAACACTTGGCGACATATTTGCCAAGCTTTTAATTGCCAGGTTTTTTTTCGCCAACTTGGTGACAAAGAATTTGGCCTTTTTTTTCTTAATATGTTTTCATTTTGACCACTATTGGCGATATTTAGAGAATTAACCATTGAATCACATTAAAATGTCCAGTATTGGAAAAATTAATCTCTATAAAACGTTTTTTTTTTTTTTTTTTTGCTTCAGTTCGCAACAAACTTGGGGCAAAAGTATTTAAAGCGTTTCTTTGCTTGCTCCAAGGCACCATTATCATTAAATTGACGTAAAAGGAAGTCATGTGATGCACACATCAGCCCGTTTTTACAGAAAGTTAAAATCATTTGAAAGTTATAAATCTAAGGCAAAAGACTGTGATTTTAAACTCATTCCATTATTTATAGAAACTATTTAAGATAAAATGAAAAACGATCAAAAGCCTATGCAACTAATTGTTTGTTCTTTTCATGATTATTTGTGCTTTGTTGACAGTATTTTTTTCTTTTAATTAATAGTGCGTGTGTGACTATATCACGACGAAGAGAAATTGTTTCAAATCATTTCATGAATTAAAAAATAATATATGTAATGTTCTCACACCATACTAAATAAGCTCATTTTTATGCAGTGCTTACGTAGTGTATATAGTGTTCGATTAGCGCTCAGTCTAACCTAATTAAACTAACAGAAAAGAACATTTTTGATTATATTGATTGTTTCTATAGTATCAGATGTGGCACATCATATCTAGCCCCTTACAATTAAAAAAGAAAAAATCATTGCAGTTTTCCACTTCATACTGATAAAATCAACCGTTTAAGTGCATTTTACAAAATACTAAGCTTTAACTTTTCGCTCAGATCTGAGAAGGATAAGGCTCGGAAGGAAGATATGGCTAGGAAGTCTCCCTCGGTTCTTATGTTGAATAGGTCCCTTCTAATCAGGGTGGTATTTGTTAATTTTTCCACAGAGGGTTAAAACCTTTAATTCTCTTCTAATATCTTTATTTCTTATTTTGTCCATCAGTGCGTGCATCCCTTTAAACATCTTAATTACTTTAAGTTTCCGTTAATTTTGACTTTCATCATTTTTGAATTAAAGGCATCTTTTCAAGATTTTCCGATAAAGCATCTTGTATGTGTAGGAAAATAATTTTTTTTAATCCGTTCAATCACTGAACTTCGAAAAGATAAATTACGCATCTCACTTCCTTTCTCTTGCAATAATATTCAAAGCGAGTCATAGCCTTAAGAATCTAATAGTGCGCTCTTTTTACTTCCTTTTACAAAAAAAGGAAGTATTGTACAAAAACATTTTCACTCAAAAATCGACCTTAATTTCCATTTTGCTCACCCCCGAATGAATGTTGAGTTTTTTTCGACCCGACCACACGTGCATATATAAATAGGAACGTATAGACATGCGAAATATCCATTTTGACGATTCCCGAATTAATTATAACGAGTTTTCTCGTGAGGTCTGTATGTGCGTATGTATGTCGCATAAATCAAGAACGGCATGTCCTAGAAAGTAAAAATTTGGTACGTAGACTCCTAGTAGGGACTAGTTGTGCACCTCCCCTTTTGGTTGCATTCGGTTGTTTCTAAAGGGGTCTTTTGTCCCTTTTTGGGGGGAGGGAATCATTGTTAATTTCGATGTAAACTCAAGTGGTGTTATAATTTGTCTGACACTTGGCGATATATCGCCAGTCTTTTGGTCGCCACGTTTTGTGGAGTAAAAGGAAGTCATATGATGCACACATCAGCTCGTTTGATAAATGATCTAATTTAGATAATTCGCATTCTAAATTGTTTTAACGTAGAAAACTATCGGTAACCTATTATTTGAAAGATACTCTTGTTTTCTTTTTCTCGTTTTGCGTTAGTTTCCACGGATATGCAAACGGCAGTATTTGCAGAAAGAATTGTAATATTTTTTTGAGATATCTGAAGAAACGTGTTTTTGGATTTCAGTACCAACAATAGGAAAATGTTAAAATTAGAGGATTTTTTCGCACTTTTTCAAGCAGAAACCAAATAAGCAAAACTTGTGTACAATGCGCTTTTTTGCTTGTTTTCGATAAAAAAAAAAGATAGAAAAAAATTAAAAAATTCCCATTTGCTACCCTTTACCTGCAGAAAGTATGTGTAGAGCGTTTTCAGTATTTTATTTCATAACTATCATTTTTTCTTAATTTTTAAAAATTATCAAGACATTATTTCTTTCTTTGCATTATTACGGTTTTTTTTTTCATGATTATTTATAAAACTTTAGGTTTAATACTGTAGTTCATAGCAAAGTGCGGGACACTCTAACATCATATTTTAGTTCTTTTAAATCTTGGCAAGCTCTCCGCAATTGCATTTGTTTTTTTAACATTTAACTTAAGTTAAAAAACTTTAAAAAATATCAGTTTTTTTTATTTGTTATTGTTACGTGCTGCGTTTCTAATTATTGATAACACGTGTATATTAAAAAGTGTTGCGCGAATTTTTGTGCTAAAAATATATATATTTTTTTTAGCACAAAATTGTGTCTGTAAAAATTGTTTGCGAAACAAATGTTACTCATAATTAATGTAACATGCTCTTAAAATTGAATTTTTTAACGTTTCACAACTTAATCGAACAGACGAAAATATACATCGCACGCAGTTATAGCTAGTTATGTACTCTTGAAAACAAATAGTATTCCGTTTCGGTAAACTATTTACTTAACATAAAAGATTGTTTTTTTTTTTTTTTTTTAATAACAAGGAACCTATTTAAAAAAATAATAATAAGTAAATAAAATCGATTTTGTCTAAGCAGTGAGGAGGGGCGGGGGATAGGGAGGACACATCTCTTGGGAAATTTAGTACCTTCATAAAATTTATGGACTTATAAGTTAAATGTTTTAGTCTTGTTGTAATTTAATTAAAAGCTTTTTATGGCTTTACCGTAAATAGTGTTTGTACATTTTAGTGGCTATTATTGTTCCTAATTATCAAAAGAAAGTTATATACTATATATATATATATATATATATATATATATATATATATATATATATATATACACATATATGTGTGTGTTTGACATTTATAATAATGAATCGTTTACTGTGATAATAATATCGTTTACTGTATGCGGAACAAAGCGGAATTTAATTTCGCACTAACCGCTAATATCTGCGTTTTCTTCTGGTGTGTGTGAATGTTATACATTTCTGTCAGAAATAGGTTGCAGTAAAAAACATTTTCTCCTCTCATTCCATTCTCACGTCACTTCTTGGCATTTGCGAACACGTGAGTTTTAAAGTTTTGTGTTACAGTGCTGGTTACGGGACGGGCATTTTTCATACATTTTTAACGAAATTAACTTTTTGCTTTGATTAAAATACTTATAGCATTCATAGCTTAGAAGTTCTCCGCAAAAAAAAAAAAAAATCTTTTCGTAAAGGAATTTTTAAAATTTATATCCCAATTTATTCTCGTTGGTATTCCAGGTCGATTAGTAGAAACGTGAAACTTACAACCTAAATGTTTCGGCGTCTCAACTTACGTATGTTTTCATCTTTCTGCTTCATGGGAAACAAGACATACATCTTTGACATTAGCTTTTTGTTCGGTGCCTTGGAAAGAATATGAACTGGATATGTTAAAAATGAAAAGCCAAATTTGGTCAATTGGAGAATTTTTGCTTTATTAGTTTGAGTAGTCATAACGCAGTCGAGGGAACCCGAAACACATGTTGCACTAAAAGCGCAAGCTCAGTGGACCACATGAGTGTGACAAGATGATAATTTTAACATACATATTTAGTACGACGACTTTGATTGTCATCATAATAATCAAAATAAAAAGTTATTATCACCTCCAAAAGAAATGGCTTAAAGTGGTTAAAAGTGACTTAAGAAAAGCTCCTAGACTAGAAAATCTGAATAAGAGCCACTGGCTACCAGAGTCACAAAAATGGTGGCCTTTTTTGTTTTTTTTTTCTTGGTAGCGATTTTTTTTAAAATATACATTTAGCGCAAAGTATAAATAATCTTAAGGGAGTTTGCTCCGAATTACGTTGCCAAGGTGGAGTTGACTGATATGCTGAAAATTTCAGAATTGGAAATGTGTTTTCGTTAGCGCGATATACGGTATGAATTTTCACATGTAAAGAAACCCATGGTCGCCACTTTTGACGACTAAGATTTGCTTTTTTGGTAGTCATTTTCAATGAAATGGTTGAACGTTGGCGACTGGCGACCGTTAATCTAGAACTTTAGCACTTCGACCAGTAGAACGTGCAGGCCCATTTTTCGAATGCAAGTTTTCTGAAGACTTCTTTTGCGAAAGAAATAAAGTTAGCAATTCATTGTAAAACTTATGACCCTGTATTTTACCCACCCTTATTATTAAACCCACCCTTGTATTTTACTATGAAATTTTCATTCTCAGTGCAGAGTTTTAATCGATACTACGACAATTATATCTGTTTGATGACCAGACATTCATAAACTTCTGTATCTATTTGATCCCTAGACATTCGTAAGCGTTTGTATTTGGTATTCGTTGTACTTTCTATTCAGCCGTAGGACACTGAACTAATTTTAATATGATTCAAGCATTCAGATCGCGCAGTTCCACAATTCATGTTTATTCAGGGGCATTCCCCGCTGATATTTGTAAATGAAATGAAATATCAATGAACATAGTGATTTTGATACCAGACTGAAGTGGAGTACTGCTTTAACTATAACACAAAAGGATCATTCAAATGCTCTGCAAATCTTCTTGTTTTCAAGAGTGGTGATTTTTACGGAAGTATATTTGTGCTTTGTTTTGCTTTGATTTGGATGTGAACTCAAATATTATTTATTGATTTATTAGGTTTTGTTGAAATTGCTATCATTTAAGTTTTACTTTAGAAGTAGCTAATGTTTAATTACTATTTTAACAATAAGACGTGCACTTGGATATTCTATAGCATGATTTGAAGTTTACATCAAAGTATTAAACTTCCAAAAAATTTTCTCAATAGTTACTAGAAATCGATCTTGTCAAGTGTGTGACTTGTAATAAAATACAGTAGACCCTCGTTTTACGCGGGTTTATTTTACCGCGGTTTCGATTATATCCGGTTTAAGATATGACACCTTTATTTTATTTTACGCGGATGAGTTTCGGTTTTACGCGGATGCGGCAATGCAAAGAGATAACATTTTCCCCTCTTTCAAAATCCAAACTCCTAAAGACTGCAGATTACACGCAATAAACTGCATTTTGGCGTGCTAATTATCGAGCTTGGACCACTGGAGACATTTTATGCGATTGGTTCCAGAGCTCTTTTCAGAAATAAAGTTAACTCACGCAGTTCAGAACTCACTGGAAGAAAAGCTTTTAGGAGTGACAAAGGAGGAGAAAAGCAACGAGGATACCGACGTCGGTGACGTACAACTAAAAGCGTTCACATTGAAAATTTTCAGCCATCCCTAGACAATAGAAATGATTTTTCTGATTTGTTAGTGAAGGAAGATTCTATTATGGAAATGTGACGCAAGTGTTCACGGATGCGTTAACGCTCTGCAAAGCATTACAGAGAAAAATTCTTAATGACTGACAAAAGACTATCATTGCCAGCTGCTCTTTATAAACATAACACGAGATTAATTTATGTTTTATTTATGCATGTTATGCATAAAAATCGATATAAGTACACATTGAACTTATACAATTAGTCATCGCTAGAATGAAGTATTGTTTTTTATCACCGGAACCAAACCCCTATTTTAACACTACCATTAGGTCTCAATTTACGCGGTTTCGATTTACGCGGCATTTCCGTGGAACGCAACCCCCGCGAAAAACGAGGGTGTACTGTATACAATATAAACTAATTCGTCATTTTTTAAAAACTTATGATGTTTAGTTTGCTCTGCAAAACGTTTATGCTTTGAACGTTTTATCTCAGGACAGGATGATTCAAAAAATGGACACAATTTCAAATTGATATATTTACTGCACAGTACGTTTTACTATAATTCTGTCAGGTACATTTGAAAGAAGATGCTGTTAAGTTTTGAATACTAACCACTAGAGTGCTTCAGAACCTGCTGTAGCGTCACTTAATTGTTATTGAATTAATTTAATCTGTATTAGTTGCAAACTACTTGGCTAGTATGTAACACAGGATTTTTTGCATCTTCCCTTATCAAGTCCCCTTATTTCACAACCTGTCATTTTTTCTTGTTGGTTTTCATGAAAGAACAAGCTGGTTACCTACCACCTGTTAACACAGATTTGAATGACCTACGATAGCTTATCACTGCGGTATTGAACTCAGTAACGCAAGACATCAGAGTGTAGGACAAATTGGACTACGGTAGATGTTATCCGTCCATCCGGAAAAGAACACATTGAATATCTGTATACTTCCATGATTACTGCGATAGGAACAGGGGACCCTCGGGTGTGATGTGATGTATACTTCCAATGTATGTATAATCACGCGTAATTTACAGAATTCAAGTACAATGAATAGTGCAGAATGTGTTGCAGTTTGAAACTGTGTTCATCTTTTTGAATGCCGAAGACCGACGAGAGGTCATGTCAGCCTAATCCTTAAAGATACCTGACTCGGAGTCTAGAGTAGTACAAGCTTTGTAATTTTTGTGAAGGTTAGGCGCTCCAGCGACCAAACTGACAAGGGCTCTCGACAGGGCCTTGGCTCTCGTCCGCCTTGGTATAACTCATGATTGAGATTTCTAATCAACCTTTAAATTATTTCATTTGTTTTATTCTCTTACCGTATATGTTTATACCAACATACATTTTTGAAAGAGTATATTCTTTACTATAGAAATACTACTTAAAAAAGTGTTAAAACTGGCTATAGAAAAGTTTTATACATAGTTTTCTACCCAGTGTTTCGTTGAAATATGACACCAATTTACGAAAGGTTTTAAAAATATTAACTTCAATATATTGCGCATTCATTTATCGATGATAAGCTATTGATGTCTTCCTAAAAACGTACCTCCATTTTCATTTTACGCCTGAATAGAAAACTCTGACATACATTATGCCTCTATATTCAATGAAACATCATGTACCCACTAAGTATGATCGATGGCTACAGTAAAGAAGCACTTAAAGAAAAGAGTATGAAAGCAACCTGTTTTTTTTTTTTTTTTTTTTTTTCCAACTGAATTTGGCTTTAAAAAATCAAAGCAAACAAAGGAAAATACTGTGTAATTTTAAGAGCTAGGAAGAGCTTTCTTATTTTCGCATCTTTCTTTAGGTTGATGTTTATTTCTTTCTTCAACTCAAATGTTTTTTTTTTTTTTTGCTTTTTTTTTTTCAAAATATTATTTTTTTTTTGTTATAAAAAAATATAGAAAATAATAATTCAAAAAAAAAAAATCTTCACATCATTGATTAGAGTCAAAAACCACAAAAATATATTTTAGTGACATTTTTCATCTTTTACAACAAAACAAATTAAATTCATTGAAATGCTTTACTTGATAAAATGCAAATTTTTCAGACTAATTCTAAAACTTGTAACATGATTATATTTTTTAATCGCATTATTTTTTGCATGCATTAGTACTCAAAAGTCTATGTTAGTCATTACAACGTTTATTGTGTTTGACTCAGTGTACAGTGAAATCCTGTTACAACGAACTTCAAAGGACCGTAACTCTTGTTTGTTTAAACCCGAATTTCGTTTTCTAGCAATATAACGGAGATGAAATCGCAGCTGAAAATTCATTTCGTTTAAACGGATATTTCATTGCATTGATTTTATTTTGAACGGATATTTCGTTGTATTGCCATTCGTTGTAACGGTATTTCACTGCATATAAATTTAAATTTGTATAAAATTTTAGTACCAATCTTGGACATCTTTGTTTAAGCATTTTATTATTTTAGAAACAAGGAAAAATACACCCCTAAATTTCTAACATACTGTCCCTTCTCGAAAGCCGCGCTCAGCACTCGCAACCGATTCCAATTTCAAAAAGAGTCATATTATGACTCTTTTTCGTCATCAATTCGAAGTTGTTATTTATTACTACTTTGAGTACGCGGCACATTGTTTTGTCTGCGAGTGCATCAGAAGTTCTTAATGAACTGCAATAATCTTTTCATGTTTTATATTATTTCTTTAAATTTAATTAATTAAATCGTTCTATTCTAAACAGTTTTGTTCTGTAAATTTAGTTCATTAAATAATTTTAAATTTAGAAAGTTTCTTTTTTACAGAAGTATCGCTGATCTTTTAGTATTTTGGGAGTGATCTTTTATAACTGTTTCAATGCGCTTCTTTCTTTCAAAATAAAAAAAAATTCGATTAAAAAAAAAAAAAAAAATCTGCACATCAGAGAGTTTCGTGATCATTGCTCAAAATTCTACTTTCAGGGGTGCCCACAGGGGGATTTTTGGGGGTATTTTTTATATATTTGAATTTATTTATTGATTTAAATTCATTTATTGATTTATTTTGATTTAATTATTTATTTTACTTTATTTATTTATTCCGTGTGTGTATGTATTTCATTAGCGGAGCGCAGAACTTTCTTTTAAAACAATAATCTTTAAAAATATGTAAATAAAAAATATTCAAAAAACAAATAAAGAAAAAAAAGGGTAAAAAAACAAAGCGCAATGGCGTTCAGAAATATTGGGGGGGGGGAGGGGGGCACGCCTGCTTTATGAGCAACAAATAAAGGACATATGTAGAGCTAAAAGATGCATGATCTTTTGCAGGAAAAAGTCTAAAAGCGCAGTGAATGTACTGGACTGGAGGGGTGGAAGGCAATAATTGAAAAGGTTTGGGCTTCGTAAGTTTTTAGTTCAAGACTTAGCAATTAACTTTTTATTTGTGATACAGATGTCACGCTTGTTATTTCACTTGATGTAAGGTAGTGGCTCCTCGCCATTGAAAAGAAAATATGCTGCATTCACGTTATTTTTTAATTCTTTATTACAGTGATTTGTTTCACTTTTGTTAGTACATTAAGGTGGTTCAAACATACACGTAAAAAAAGTTTCTAGATAACAGGACACCACTCAATGTTTTTAGACTTGTGGATAGTAATATAGTGGAAGAATTTTAGCTTCCTATTGCAACTGAAAGAGGGTGCTCAAACCCCTCCCCCAAACTTCATACGTATGGGGAGGGAAGTTAAAAAAGTACATTAAACTGAAAAACAAAGCCACATATTATAATATACACTTGTAATATGCATATACATTGCAATAAAATAATTATTTACAAAAGAAACAGCTGGGGAAATTTAATGTTTTTAAATTTGTGACTTTTTCTATGCTACGGCTGATGTTAAATTAAGGGGTCATTGAGCACCGTCTTAAAATTTGAGTAAGAAGCCAAAACTTTTAGAGCACAATATTATTAGTAAATCTAAAAAAAAATATGGGATGAGTTGGACTCTAGCTGAAAAAAAAGTTTTTTTGAACCACCCTATAGTACATATTTTTGATTATTTCAGCTTAAGGGGGTCCGGTACACAAAAATCGTCAAATTTTGCAATTTTTTTTTATCATGTGAAAAATTACTCCGTTTTCTTCTGCTTAAAAGGACGTTTGAATTTTGTTTCCATCTTAAATAGAACGAAAGATATAATTATTTTTGTAGCATGCACCTAACTAATGTGTACCTAACTTTAAAACTTTACACGCGTTTTTCTCCATGATGCAATTTTTCCCGATTTCTTGCATTCAAACTCTTTTAAGTCAGGAACCGATAAAGATAAAGTAATGAAACTTGGAGCATATCTTTTTCAAACAGTTTACTTTAATTTTTATTCGGCGAATTTGAAAAAAACGTTTACTGCAAAAATTATGATTTTTTTTAAAAAAAGTGTCTTTGAATTTTTCGAAATTTTTCTTCAAATATTTTTTATTTCTTATTGAATCAATATTTTTAAAATCGCCGTATAAAAATTAAAGCTTAGATATTTGTGCGTAATTTATTTAAAAAAAATTGAAAATTGATCAAGAATATTTTGAGTTATAGCAAATTTAAAGCAACCCCATTTTTTTTAAAAGAACCAATTAAATTTAAGTAAAAATTTTTTTTTCATATTTATGTTATGATTTTGCTTGTTAAATAAATGGTGAAATAGTGCAAAAAATTTTAAAATTCTAAAGTATATAATAAAAAAAATTTCAAAATGTGTCCCGGACCCCCTTAAGTAAATTAAATTTGGTTTCCATTGTTTGTTTAAAAAAGTTAAAGTTTGAAAATGAGTTAAGTTTTATCAAAATTTGAGATGCATGGATTAATATTGCAAAATGAAGGTGGACATCGAATAACCTGGAATTTTTCTCAAAAGCACCTGGAAAACCTGGAAAAGTTAGGGAATTTCATTCTTGAACTTCCGTGGCAACCGTCATAGGTTAAGGATATGCAAATATTTCGGGGAAAGGCGTTTCACCGCGCTGCCCCCAAACACAGCACTGGGTATACGCGAATTCGCGTAAGTTTCAACATGTCTTTCAATCTTGTAGTGCAAGTTCCACATTTTTTCTTATATTATTTAATATCATTTCAATCATTTAATATCATTTCAAGTTTTGTTTTACATTTTTACCTCCAAAATAAAAATAAAAGTTAAAAAAATTTTATTTTCTTTAATTGTATTGAAACTTCTAATCCCAGTAGCGAAAGAAGTTCCACTTGCTGTACGAGCTGGTGGTAACACATTGCCTATGCCTGGAGCAAATACAACCTGTATATGCTGATTAAGTTGTTTATTTTTTTAAATTTATTTTACTTTAAAGAAAGACTCGCTTTTAAACTTAGTCTGCCATAAAATTATATTCCCGCCTTGCTTGAAGTATTGTGTTTGAACAATCAAAAACTCATTAATAGTAGCAGCAGCATAAATGCTTAAAAATGTACCAACATTATTACTTGGTTATGAAAAATTCTTTGTTAGTTTATTTTGCTACGGACATAAAAAAAAGTACTAAAATTTAAAATTTAATTAGTCCATTTGAAAGAATTTAAAATAATTTATTTTCTTATGTAAAAATCTCTTGATCGGCTATTTTTGATATTATAAGAAGCTTCAATTTTCTTTTGAAGAATTTAATTAAAGGAATCTGGTGAAAAGAAAGAAATATCTCCAATCTTTATTAATAAGGAAATATCATTTTCCCTATAAAGTTTCCTCATAATTTTTAATTCCCTCCGGAAATTTGCAGCTGGTAGGTTTCAACATTTTTCATCCTGGAATTAGTTGCTGTAGGGAACGTGTGCGTCTAATCAGAAAAGCTTATTGGATATTTTATGTCTTTTCTTGTGTTTACGTTAAAATTTATGGTTCTAATATGTGTTGAAAAAAAAAAGGCTAGATGATGTTGTATTTATGTTTTTATGCATTAAGGGATGAAGTATACTGCTTGTCGCAATTTTTTTCTTTTCAATTCTCGAATAGCGTTATGAGTTAAATTTTAGTGTAAAGACTTAATTATGATTTTGAATTAAGAATTGATTCCTTTCTTTATTTAAATTTGTGCATGAACTGCTCAGTATTTTTACAAAAATGAGTAAATTTTGACTTTTATCATGACGAAGGAATTTTGAGAAACTATCGCGTACTCGATGCAATTCCTGTTTGAAATTCAGCTTCTACTGTAGCTCTAAAATTTTGTGTGCTATATGAGACATTCATTGCTTAAATTTGTCTAGTGTAGAGCTTACAGCTGTGTACCTCCCTGTTTTTCCGTTGTACCCCTAACCGATGCTTTTTTTCCACCCCATTTTGATCTACCCATGCGTTGTCTTTGTCTTTTTTTTTTCTTTCTTCTTTTTTGTTTGATATTTGCTAATAAAGAGATTTAACTGAACATTTTCAAGTTTTGAGTAAAACCCGTTTAAAGATTACTCCAAGGTAGGCTTTCATTGAAAAGTTTTTTTTAAAAAATCAAAGTGTATGGCAATACCTATCAAAGCTACTAGCACTAACTTTTGCTCCAAAACAGATGAGAGTTTTACCATTTGTACTGGTTGTCTCCAAACTTTTAATTTTGGCACTTACACTCCTTTGTTTCTCACTGCCGCAATTTATCTTCTTCGAAGGAAGAAAGACATTCATGATTTCTAAAGCTCTGTAGAAACGTAATCTCTGTCTTGCGTAAAGCCAAATATAGTTGCTTTATTAATTTCATGCTGAAATTTTCCTGCTTTTTCATGTATAGTTTACTCATTGCGTGTGCGAAATTTATTCTTGCAAAGTAAACGTTATAGTTATTTGGATTACGGCACGAACTAGTATTTCATTTGCCTTGTTCATTTAAAAGACTGAATGAGGAGAAATGAACTCTCATACTTGCTTTTTTTTGTATTATATCTTATAATCATATTCATCAGGCGATTCAAACCGCTGTCAAACAAACTAACCATTAAATAACACCTTCTTCAGTCAGTTAGATCATTTCAATCTCAGAAAAAAAATGTCTTGTGTAGTTACCCTTAAATATTTTAGACCATTTAAACACACCAAAAGAGAAAAGGTGAAAAAGAGAAGAAGCACAGTTGGATTGATTAATTATGAAACATTAACCTGATTTATTTCCAGCTTATAGTTACTCGCATTGTTGATAGTGGTACGGGTAATCCATCTAGGTTATAGTTTAATTTCTGAATAACTGCAATGTCATCTTTTCTGAATAGGAAAAAAAAAACTTTATTACATTTGCGTTTATTTTAAAAGACTGATTAAGTTACAAATATTGAAAATTTGAGCTATGCATTTACCTACAATTTTCTACTACCAAGTGTGACTGGATGCCACTACATTGTGTTGAAAACGGATTAAGCCACTGCTGAATTTGAATTAGGGCGAGGTTCACACTTTAATGCCAATCATCAAACCACGCTGCCTACCTTCAGCGAAGTTTTACGTCTAACTATCACGCATTCCTCATTAGCGCCGAAAATATATCACCCAGAACAAATACCATGCTCACCAAACCCCTCATATTTGGCTGGTAAACGCTGGGTGCCAGAAATGCAATTACAACACTAATGCCCGAATTCCTCTCCACTCTTAGCGTAGGTGGGAATAGAAATTTGAGCTATATAGTTGCTGCGGTAAAAGTTTGCATGATGGAGAATACCTAATTTGCGATGCTAAAATTGACTAGGTTCGTTCCTGCTACACATTGAACATTGTGTGGATATGTTTTAGTTGATATCCACAGTAAATTATCTTGAAATTATATACCACAAAAAAAACCCTGAAAATTGATTAAAAATGGATTTGCATTCAAGTTGCCAGCACTTTTTCCCGTAAAATGATTTTTCGATGTAAAATTTTACGAATAAATAAATAACTAAAACATCAGACAAAGCTCTGCGGCTGTTTACTTTTCTGGTATGATCTGCTTTCAAACTTTCTCCTTGCTGTAAGTACTTTATTTTGTAGTAATATTTTACTTTAAATTTTTCTAAATTTGTACCAGTATACTTTGATTTACTCTTGTGATTGCAGCAAGTATCTTCTGTTGTTTTTTTTACATGATTTGTTATTGATATTATATACTGATTTTTGTTGTGGTCTGGGTAGCTTGTCACTTATGTATAATTGTTAAGTAAAAACACTAGTTATAAATTCAAGATCTGCTCCGTTTTTTTTTTTTTTTTTTTGCCGTAGCTACACTGATTTTTGCAGTATGTTTACTATGCAGAAATCCTTGCGATCCAAAAATTTGGAGAGAGGAGGTGAGAAATTGTTATGTACGACGGTAACGCTCATTCAATCGTTATTGCTAAAAATTTGAAGGAAAAAAAAGTAAATTTCAAGCGTGTTAAGTACTTTCGCTTTATTTCTTTATTCAGACCTTACTAACTCTTTGAAACAATAGCGAAAAACGTCTATAAATGAGGCAAACTTAACCTGGCAGCTTTGTGAAGGCTATGCAAATCATAATCACATCATTGTCAGATTAGGTTTGCCCCGTCTACAGTTAGTATTAAAAGATACATGATGTTTTCTTGTACATTCATTTTTTCCATAGAAAAATCACTTACACCCAGTAACAAGAGTCGAATTGTGGATCAAACCCTATAATTAAAAATAAAAAAAAAATCAAGCTGATGTAAAGATCTTGTAATCTAACATAATCTTATAAAAATTCCAAAAAAAAAAAAGTTCTTATGAAAATACAGAGGGTATCCAAATTATTATACTCTAACAAACTTTTCTGTATTTTTATTTTTCTTATTGTTGTTAAATAGTTTTATTGTATGAACACATTTTAAAGTTTATTTAAAAGTTTCTTCTTGCGAGTGTGATTGAGAATATCATCAAAGCATGGCACAATAGTCCGAGACTACAACAATTAGCCTTAGTATGCATTGAAAGCATGCCACGCCGTATCCAAGTGATAGCAGCAAAAGACGGATTTACTAAATATTAAATAATTATTCTTTTACTTTTTTATAGCATCGATCAGAAGGTACTTTACGTTTAATAGTTATAAATCATTTTTTAAATAAACTTTAAAATATGTTTAAATAATAAAACTATGTAACAACAATGAAAACAATAAAAATACAGAAAAGTGTGTTTGAGTATAAAAATTTGGCCACCCTCTGTAAATGTAAAAACTGTAAGCTTAAAGAGTCATAGAGAAATAGATTGGTTTAAAAGAATAAAAGAAAGAAAGTGATTATAAAATGCAACGAGTTAGTCTTTATATTGAGTGTTACCAAACTTTGATTCTTGAAAACATTTATAACGAAGTTTAAATCATAAAAACTGCTGATCTAATTTCCATTTTGCATAAGATTTGTATAAAATTAACTGTACAAAAAAATTAAGTGATTTATTTTTTTTTTTAAATAATAAACATAGACCAAGTTAAACTTGGCCAATACTGAGGGAGTGGAATTTATCAAGAGTAAAAATTGCTTAAAATAGTTGTGAAACTTTTCTAACTAGTAAATTCTGTAATTTAGCCCTTAAAACTGGAGATACTTCTTTCTGAGAGGAAAGGAATTCTCTCGAAATATATTTTTAAAAACATCATTCTACCTATGACATTGACGAAGCATTTTGCTGCTTCAGTATTTATTTTCAAGAAATGCTGTGAAGAAAGCCTAATTGCCAATTTTGCGAAAATCCGTACCTAGCAATTAAAATGAGAAAATTTTTCGTCCTTTTCTTTTTTTTCTCGCATTCTTTGTTAATTTAACTTTGAAAATAAATTAAACATTAAACTATATCTTTTTTTTTTCGTTATTTCTATATCATGTTTATCTATCTATAGAAATAATTCAAAGAATTCGTTGCCTGGCATTTACTTTTGCCTGTAATTAAGATTTTTTGTTCCTTTGAATTGGGCCTTTATGGTGTGAACATCGCTTTTTGTTTACCAATTAAACATTTGTTTTGCTTCTTTTGTCGGAAATAACATTTACAAATGTAATTTTAAATCATTCTTATTTTTTTCTGTCGCTTTTGACAAATATATAACCATTCAGATTATTCAAAACGACTTGACATTATTACCTACATATGTTCTCTTATTTTTCTTTCAAGCGACTACACTTTTTTTTCAAAATTAATCTTTACATCTTCAGTCATAGCACGTTGATTTTTCTCGTCCTTCTGTATTCAATCTAAATTAAATTCAGTAAAGAATCAAAGATGACTTTAGTAATGTTTTCTCATCTTTTTCCTGAATTTTTATCTAGCGTATTTTTTGGCTGTTTCCATAATATTTAATTATGAATTAAGGAAAAAAAAACAGATTATTCCAACTACTGATCACGAAGATATATATATTTTTATTTTATTGAAATGTATTAAAAAACACTCTACGACTGGTATGCAAGATCTGTATCTTCAATGACATTCCGCACCCCATCGTTTAAATTTTCGCAACAAGTTTTTTCCTAAAATTTGCCATTTTCAATGTATGTTTGATGGACTAAAAATCTTCGAGCTACTTTCTTTTGAGACAACCAAGCCGATAGTTCTTTCTGGGTGAGATTTTCACCTCGGTCATTGTTCTTCCTAAGCATTTTCATTTGTGGGTCGACAAGAATGCCTTCTTTTACTTTAGCTTCAATCAATTCGCAAATATTCCATTTTCATCCATAGGTTTGAAAAAAAAAATCGTCAAACCGAGTTTTATATGTAAGGGTGGAAGAATTCTTTTCTTGCGGATGAGAGGTTTAAAAGATAAGTGTTGGCACTTCCAAAACTTACAGCAGTTCTTATTGAAATAAAATGTTCTATTAAAGAATAACTGTTGCAGATGATATTTTTAACAGTTATACTAATAGGCTGTTTCATACTTTTAGTTATTGAAATTGGAAACAAATTATTTTTATGACATTATACGCGAGGAGTCTATAACAAAGAAACGTGACGTGTTAGACACCCATATCATTTGGCAATTTTGGTTACAATTAAATAAGTAACGGAATACACGTGATAGTATTCATGTTAGAAAAATCGTGTCACACAGTGTAATTAACTGACATATTTCTGTTACGAATTATTGTTTTTACCATACTTAATATTATTATTATGATTATTATTTTCGTTTTCAAACTTGAAACAATGCGTTGAGTTTTGTAGTTGAAGTTTAGAAAATCATGTAATTCTTTAATCAATAAAATCAATGTCCTATTCTGTAACACACTTAATAAACCGCAATTTTTGATCGTAGAATAAGTTTTCTAGTCTTCTTCATTAAGCAGACAGCTTAGATTTCTCTCACTAAAACTATTTCCTTTTGAAGAATGGCAAGAATTTATTATGGATTCCTCTGTCTGCAGAAATGTATGTTGAAAATTTATTAATTTCGCTGGCACATTTCACAAGTGCACGCAATCAAAGCAAGCTTTTCGATACTATTGATTGTTGTCGAAAAGTATTTGGCTTTCTTACAATTTTAATTTGAATTCTGGAATGCATTGATGAACTTTTGAATTTTGTCTCATTTTAAAATAATTTTCAACTGTTGCAGACGGCTTTGTGATCTTGACAATCATATTTATAGAAACGAAATTAAAGGACTTTCACTTGTTATGTAAAATACGTTTTTCTCTTGGAAATTTGTTTTTTACGGTGAGTTAAATGGAAGTTTTGTCTTTATAAATTCCTTTATGTAATTCGTCTGGTCAACAGTTTCATTTTGAAAAATTAAATTTAGGAAAAATGTTTTGTTTGAAAGAGTTTGGAAAAGAGAGAGAGAGAGAGAGCGTGAATAAAAGAATTCATTTCATTTTGAGTTTTATGAAATTGATCCTTGAATTTTCGTGGAGAAATTTTCAAAAGTTAATAAAAATGTTGACTGTTCACAACAATACAAAATCTCCAATAAAAGTTTGAAATAAAGTCTCGTAATAATTTAGAGTAACTTGAATCTTTTATCGTTTTCGACGAAATCAAATTGGGCTCAATTTCTTGAAAATTCAATTGTTTTAAATTCTTTCTAGAATTATTTACGTGTTGTGTGCTGTTGTATTAAATTATTCCTTTGAAACAAAATGTGGGGAAAAGATTTGGAAACAGTATATTAAAGTTCACTATTTTCGGAACCTGTTAGGTGAACCAAAAAAAGCGTCGAATCCTAGTCACCAAAAGTGGCGATTATGCGTTTCTTTTTTGCTATAAATAAACTTGCGCTGCGACAACGTGCTTCCAATCCTATTCGCAACTACAGAACTCGAATACGCTAACTTGCAGTGATTTACATTACTGCCAAAAAAGGTAAAACATTCCATTCCACGTGTTTTCTTTGGGGTAAATTACTGGCTTCAGTTTGTGGTGTAATGTAATTTCAGAAGAATGGAAAGGAAAGCTTCCCACAAACACGATGAAATATTACTGTCATTCACTAAGCGTCAATGCAAGTTATAAGCTACGGCATTTGTTTGTTTTACCTTTTTCATCCGCCATTAGACAGTGGCTCCTGCGCCCCCTATATAGTTTATTGGAGCTGCGAATTTGAGCCCTTCTCTTGAGTCTATAGTAACCGTTTTATACTGATTTTGTACAAATAAGTATTTTTTCGTCTTTCATTTTAGACCGAATATTTTCAATTAGAGTAACAAAATCAATGATTTCTGACGTTTTTACATCAACTTGTTTTTAAAAATTGTTCGTTTATACAATGTTTTTAAACTTTTTTGGTAAAGTGGTTTTTCGACCTTTATGAAGTTCCAAATTCCCTGAGATATATTCTTGTCAGGCGAAATAATATTTCCTTGCTAATAAATAAATCAAAGCTTGCATGCATTCTCACATTTGCTTTAATTTAGTTATAATTGCCTATGTTTTTATTTATATTAAAAAGTTAAAAATATTTCGTTATGTATAACGCTTTTACAATAATAATAAAAAATATATCTACTGAAACTTAGTTGTGTTTGTAGAGTGACATAACATTTATATTCGTTTTTCATGCAGGTTACTTGTTTTAAATGCGCTCCGTGCATACTTTTTAGAAACATGACTAACAAAAGTGCAAAAATGGCTACCATTCTTTTTGTGGCTGTTGTAGCCAGTGGCTGCTATTCATAGATCCTATCTAGAGCTTTAGTATCAGTACAGCGCCAATTTTACCCTTGATCATCAGATTTAATCAAATAATAAATATAGTGACATGTAATGCATAAAATTGGGTACTTGAGAACACAAATTTGAGTGGAAAAGACACGGGATTACATAAGTTATGTTATTGCTCATTTAATCATTATTCTTATGCAGCTGTAAAGGGAAGTATTAAAAAAATAAACGGCCGCATTAATGAAAAGATTGTTCGTTACTATTGACATATTGACTTTCTACAAAAGAAGTAGGGGAATGTGGGGCAAGTTGAAATAACGGGGCAAAGTGAAATGGTGAAATATTTACTTTGCTTTTGGCACGACCTTCTGGCAATATTTTAACTATTTAGTTACACATAGTTAGACTATTTCAACCAAGAAGAAAATTACCCCTAAAAATTTAAAAATATTATAAAACGAGCATTCTTTTAAAAAATGATACTCATATTGTAAATTTTTGATGTAACTCAAAAATTATTTTTGTTATTATCAAATGATAAAGTTCTAATTATTTATTTATTTAATACTAAGTTTATTTTAAATTTAATATTGTGTACAAGTTATCAAGTGTATGCTGGGCAAAGTGAAATAGCTCATTTCGCTTACTTATTCAATCATTTATTTAATCACTTACGTATTCATTTATTAATTATTTTACTTACATTCCTTTATTTAATAATTCACTTATTTTCTTATTTGTTCTCTATTTTATTCACTCATTTAATATATTTCTCATCTATTAATTATTTTATTCGTTTATTAATTTCATTATGTATTAACTTCATCATGGATTCTTTTATTTACTGATCCGTTAGACTAAAAATGTTTTAAATTAATTAATAAAAATTATTTAATTGGAAAAAATTTTTATTTTTCACTTTGCCTCGTAAAAAAAAAAAATGAAAAATCTCCACTTTTTTTTTCCTTTTTTAAAATACAAATTTAGGGCCAAAATTTGAAAACATGTTTCAACTTAAATTTTATCATAAAATACATTGTTATTTCTTTGCGTATTGTAATTTTCAAAACAAATTTCCAAATTTTTCTTTTTGAAAAAAGTAAGTTATCTTTACTATTTCACTTCACCCCACATTCCTCTACGTTCGAAGCCAAATAGTTTATAGAGTATGGTGCGGAGCAAAAAAAAAAGCTTTAATGTGCTCTTGATTTTTCAACTGCGATATTATCATTTATCTTCTAACAATTTAGAGATTCAACTGTTTTCCTTTTAAACTTATTCCAAGAAACGTAATACATTCGGAAAACAAATAAATGTTATGAAATCAAAGATTGCAGGAGAAGTTATGTGATGTCGAACGGTGTAAGCTGAAAATAGTAAGCTGTTCTTTGTGTACCGTAAAAAATACTTTTGGGGAAACCGAACCTTTCGCGATGCTTTCTGCTTCCATTTTAAAGTTTCAATGCAATATATCCTATTGCATTTGAACCATAATTCTTTGTGACATACGATGGCTGTTGAAAACGGAATGCGTTTCTCTTCCAATTTTGTATCATGCATGAATGAAATTCTAGAATATCGATCGAGGAACGTTGGTTTGTAAAAGAATAAATTGTTACTCGTATCACATGCATTGATCGATGATTGCAGTCTCTTTTTTTCTCCATTGCCCAAATATCTTAAATGTTGTAATGTTTCTGTTCATTCCAGCGTAAGATTAGCTTTGTTTAAAAAATTCTACGTTTTATTAAAACGTATCAGCCTCCGTGGCACGCAACGGAAAGTATGTGCTGTTGGAACGTTGACTCTGGTGAATCGATTACAGCTTTTTGATGCTAAAACTCGATTTAATCGAAAGGGAATAAACCAATGCGTTGTTGAGTTAGAGTGAAGTAACGGATTGTGTTCACATTTTCTACAAGTATTCTTTGTATTTTTGTTTCTACCCAAAACAAGCGCATTTGGGTGGTTCAAAAATGCGTGTAAAAAAAGTTTCTCCTAGATAACAGGACACCTCTTAATATGTTAGACTTGTGGATAGTAATATACTGGAAGAATTTTAGCTTCCTATTTCAGCTGAAAGAGTGCTCAACCCGGTCCCCCAAACATCATAAGTATGGGGAGGGAGGTTAAAAAAATACATTGAACTGAAAAAAAAATGCTTGATATTATAATATACATGAGTAATATGCATATATTTTGCAAATATTAATAATAACAATTATTTACAAAAAACAGCTCAGGAAATTAAATGTTTCTAAATTTTTGATATTTTCTAGGCTATGACTAGTTTTAAATTAATGGGTCATTGAGCGCCCTCTTAAAATTTGAGTAAGAAGCTAAGACTTTTACAGCATAATACTATTAGTAAGTCTAAAAAAATAGGGGGTGTATGAAGTTTAGCTGATAAAAAGCTTTTTTTGAACTACCCTAAAGCGCATTGTTTTTTTTTTTTTTAATTTTGCCTATATTTTTCATCTACGTTGTAAAATTTTCTTGAAATACATTATTGTATAGTAACATCATCTTGCTACTGCACATTGATTAATTGTTTTTAATATGTGCTCTAACCAGGGAACCGCACGAATAGTGTGATAATGAAAAAAAATAAATAAATAGGCAGCAATCCAGCATACTGAGCTATTTCTGGACAAAAAACAGTTTGCTTCTATCACGCCGCTATCTAGATATAAGGTCTTAAAATCTGCGGGCATTTAAACAAAAGCGCCAAATTTAAGGACTTAGAGAGAAATGGAAACTACCATGGGACTTCACCGTCAACACCATTGAGCAGAGATAAAATGGAGGGAGTGACTTTCATTCATGAAATCCACACCGCAAGACACGTGATATTTTTTTAAAGCAAAGCATTAAAAGAAATAAGGTTTCTTTCACTTGTTTCAGGCAAAACGTGCCAACCATTCGTCGTTGTTGAGTTACGCGACTTGGAGTCCATGGACCAGCTTTTACTAAGCCAATGATTGGACTCGCTCTCTCCATTTTAACTCCTGCTCTACGGTCTGCAGAAAGCAAGATATCCATCCGCAAAGCGTGAGACCAATTTCATCCATTACTCACCATAAGTCTCTACATTTGACGATTTTTCCTTAAACTTCGGCAGACTTTTAGACCTCATATTTCGATAACTTAGACCCGAGAGCAAATAATTCATGCGCCTAAAAACATGTACTACTATGCTCGTTTGATTGCTACTTGTTTAGATTTTTTTTACTATTACATTTGAATTTGTTTCCTGGTAAAATACATACAGTGAAATTCCGTTATAACGAATTACAAGGCACAGAAAATTTTGTTCGTTGTAGCAATTTTGTTGTGATGGAATTCAAACAGTTGAGTGCAGTTAAACTCAGACAGAACAGTTATTGCGTTAAAACTGGATATTTCGTTGTATTGGTATTCGTTGTAACGAGATTTCACTGCTGTGAAAAATAATAATTAATCCTGTACCACTATAATGTAGTGCAGCTACTAAAAATAAGTTTCAGAATCGAACTGTAAATTTAAATTATATTTTGATTAAATTCTGCTAAAGCTTACAAAAATGTGACTCAAATTGAATTATATTTCCCGAAATGTTGGAAGGATTTAATCCTTTAAGATCAGGGAATGTAATCCTTTCCTGTAAGTATTCCATAATATTATGTGCGATTGTTTGACTATTACTATTTTCTGGCTTTTGTAGTTTTTTACACTGACTATCAAGTTACATTGTAACATCATTTTATGTTCTACACATTACATTTATAGGGAACTTTTATACCATAGTCCCATAGGGGATCTAAAATTTCTTTTAAAAAACGTTCATCCAACTTCATGTTAATTCATCCTACTACGATGGTTTCGTCTAAATATGTTTACTATATTATTGTATATAATTTTTCTATATTTATGCAGATTTCTTAGCGCCAAATGCTTGAGATTTTTTAAATTAAACATATGCTTTTTTTACCATTTTAAGCTCAACAGGCTCTCGCAAATTCGTTTCGTTTTTATCCTCATTTGTATTAAAATTGCTGTCTGGCAAACTGTTTTGTATATGCGTTTTTTTTTTTCATTGAAAGGTTTGTATAAATCTGACCCAATTGTACTACTAAGACTAATGATTGGAAACATCTTATTAGTCAGGTAAGCAGCAGGATCTACAGAAATGATTTCTTTAGATATTCGAGGAAAATAATTAGTTTTATAGTGTTTTGACTACAAAACATTTAACTGCAAAAAGTTTGTAATCTGCCTTTTTTTCCTTCTGATAATTTCAAACTGAAATAAAAAATGATAATTATAAAAATAAGTTTGTGAGATAAAGATTTTATCAAAAAAAAAACTTTATTCAGCAATTTGATAGTGATATGCAAGATAATTGAAAAGACAGCAAGTAAATATGATATTGCTTAGAAACTAGAAATTAGTTTTAGAACAAACTGATCTAGTCCATGTTTGTCTAAATCTGCTTTATGATAAATTTAATGGAATAAGCTTTATTACTTTTTTCAAATATAATTTAAAGTGTTAATATTATCTGCAAAATTAATATGATACTTGAAATAGCTAATTGAAATAATTGAAAAAAACCAGATAAAGTTATCGGAGAGGAAAATATATTGAAATAAAAAAATGTTCAAATGTTAAACATGTTTTTGTGAAGAAATTTCATTAGTCAGAATGCATCACTAAGAATGAAGAAGATTCAGTACTATATATAATATACATATATTTTGTCAAGATACTGCATCCTAGCCTTAAAAACATGTTTCATTCAACTTTGGAATCTCCTTTTTTATACTTTGTGTATCGAAAAAACTTTCTAATCGTACAGTTTTGATATTTTGAATGCCCCCCCCCCAGAAAAATTGCGTAACAAAGCAATTCAACACACAGATTTGTGTGTATGTGTTTGCATTTGAGATAGATAGTGAGGATTTTTCTTTCTGGCATTAAATTAAGGTCTCTTTCATTTTCTAATCATCAAATAAAGAAAATCAGAAATTTTATTCCTAACAGTGTTCTTCATTTTTTCATGCATAAAAAAATTACTTGCGCCTATATCATTTCCATATTTAAATATTCATAATGAAAGTAGAAAAAGTATATTATCAATTTGCATCGATTTAGGGTTACTTATTTCTGCTTCCTCTTTTTACCGATTTAGAGAATGGCTTAAATTATCTCTTTTTAATTACGGCTTTGAGAAAAAGGGAATGCTCATGGCTTAAAAGTTGATTTTAAATTTCATTTAGATTTTTGTCTCCGCTTTCGAAAATGGTTTCAGATCTGATTGGTTTAGGAATGGTTTTGTCTACGATTAAATATGGATCAGTCATTCATTTCGAGAATTTTTGTATTTGCATAGTTTTTCCCGTCGATATTACTGAAATAAAATGAAAAAAATGAAACGCGTTTTTATAAATTAATAGCAAAATGGTTTTAGATAAAGAACTCCTAAAAATTTTATCTTATCTGTGCCTTTCCTCTTTTTTCCGACTTTTAATGAATGTTAAACAACATGGCTATCAAGGAAGCAAAGGAGTTGCTTTTCGAATGTTTTCTCTTTTTTTTATTTTGTTCTGCAAATATGTAATTTATTTATTTTTGTAATTAAATTTATAGACTTAGTTCTATTTCGGTTCCAATATAACCCATTATTTATGTCTAGCACAAATCAGAATTTAAGTGCAGATTTGTTTAATTTAACTTTTTCACTCAGTTATTTTCTTCAAACTGAAAACTGAAAATAGGGTTGTCAGTATTTTTGTGTTTCCCTTTCATTGACTTGCATCAGATCCCCCAGAAGTTGGAAAGCAAGGAAATTTCGAGTAAAGCTTTCGACTGGGACTCTGGTAGCCACTGGCTACCAGAGTCACAAAAAAAAAGGTAACCACTTTTGACGTTTAGTAGCCATTTTTAAAATATATATACAGTGAAACCTGTGTAAGTTGACCACTTGTGGTGCAATACTTTGCTGGTCAACTTAGACAGGTGGTCAACTTATAAAGGGGGTAATGATGATTATTATTTTTTTTTTGTAAGTCTTGCACCATGCATTCATTTTTTGCCTAATTGACACTTACTCTTTCTGTTCAACTCACTTTCATTGTTTAGCATTACTTTGAATCAATAATATAAAATGTTATTCGAATATTTTTAGAGATTATTTTCCCAGAATGATGTATAGTATGTTATGAAAATTTAAAATTTCAGTAAATTGATCAAAAAAAAAAGTCTTATTGTTTATGAAAAGTTAACCATTTTATATTAATAGTTCCTAAAAAATTATAGTTAATCAAAAAATAAAAAAATTTTCGTTTAACAACAAAAGAAAAACAAATTTGGAGAATAAAAGGGTTCTTAGTAGTTTTCCCATGTGGTTAAACTCAAAAGGAGGTTTAGTTATGCTGCTGTTTCATTAGTTGGTAAAATACTGGTCTGGTATCAAAAATATTCTTGGAAAGCTATAAAAAAATAATAAAAATAATAATTTGTTGAATAAAATTTTTAAAAATAAACCAAGTGGTCAACTTACAAAGGGTTTTTTACAATACTCCAAACCAAACTTGGGGTTCATTAGTGGTCAAGATAGACAGGTGGTCAAAATAGAGAGGTGGTCAAGTTACAGAGGTTTTCTTTCATTATATAAGATAGGACTAATTCCGTTCCCGACAAAAGCGGTCAACATAGACAGGTGGTCAACTTTACAGGTTTTACTGTATATATATATATATATATATATATATATATATATATATATATATATATATATATATATATATATATATTCAGCGCAAAAATAGCCTTTTGGTTATTTATATTTATTTTTTACCTGCACTCTGAATGACATTGCCGAGGTGGAGTAGACTGATGCGCCGAACGTCTCTGGATTGGATGCGTAGCACGATATACGATATGATTTGCAACAAAAAATGAAGAAACCTCTGGTCGTCACATATGGCGACTGAGACTTGGTGTTTTGGTAATTTTATGAAATGGTTTTCCGTTGGCGACTGGCAACCGCTTGCCTAGAGCTTTAGTTGTGAGTACTCTGTTGCATTCAGTAACTTTTAAAATGGTTGCATGTGACTTAATTATAGTCAAAAGTTTGGAATATTCGAAAAAAAATTTCTTACGAATTTTTTGATTATTATTATTAATTAACTGTCTTTAAGACATAATTATTTATATGTATTCTTTTACAGTAATCGATCGGCACAAACTTCCACATTTCCATGACTTACGGACAAGTTAGAAATTATGGTAAAGAATCATTAGTTTCTGCAAAGTCATTCAAAATTTTGCCTTAGTCACTTATTTTCTTCGTAAATATTTTTATACCCATCTATACAAGTTTTAAGACAATTATCTTGCTAATGTTGTAGCAAGTAGTGCTGTGGTGTTTTTATAGGCTGCGGGATTCTAATAATGCTTATAAGACAGTGATTTCTCAGTTTTGAGTATCGTTAAGTAAAGCGTCCTTATTTACAAGTTCTGACCAAAAATATAGTAAACTTAATGAAATTTAACTTTTGTTAAGAAATTCAACTATGTCTCAGTTTATGACGGTGTAAAGTTTGTGAACTGTACTTTATCTATATTGTTTCTATTCTTTCAGAACTTGTTTTTCAGAAATAGTCTATTCCGAAGGAAGGGAAACAAGCATTACCCTAAACATTTTAACGTATATATATATATATATATATATATATATATATATATATATATATATATATATATATATATATATATATATATATATATATATAAATATTGTTAAAAAATGTAAAGCAACAAATAAATTACAAAAGTGGTATTTTATATTGCTTTCCTAATAACTTTCCTTTTAAACTCACAAATTAATTCATGAAATATGTACTGTGTGCTATCTTTTTACTCCCTCCCTATTTTTTTCGTTTTTATTTGCATTCAAAAGTAATGTAATCTGAAAAAAGTTCATTTTAAGGCATACGCCTTTCTTACTTGCTTCTTTTTTGCTCGGCCCCTTGTGTTGACGTTGTTTAAGTGAAAACCTGTATATACCTGTATATTGGAAAATTGTCAAAATAATTAACAACATAAAGGTTGATTTCATCCATGAGGTAAAAAAGATTCAAACAAAAAATAACAAAAATTAAGGAAGTCAATAAATACTATGGTATATGTTTTTAATAACCTAAGTCTTAATGCATGTTATATGTATAGCTCGCTAATCTGATTTAACTTTAAATTGGAAAATCCCATTGTTACATTAACTGTTGGCATTTCCATTTTAATATTAGCTACTTGGTTAGATCCATTCTCCCTTCATTGCATAAAATAGCTAAGAAACGATGAGATGAATTACACTAATGTATTTATAATGTAATTATTTTACGCTGAATTAAACTCTGCCTATGTGTTAGTATCTGATTATTGCAACTTTGAAATGCACCTAAATTCTGAATTCTTGAATCAGTTTTCGGTTGCGAGGGGATTTACACATTTGCATTTAGATTCCTGACGATTTAAAATGGATTTGATTTGCCATTGCAAGATTTCTCCATTGAAACGGAATGCATTTTAAACTAAAATCAATGTTGTTATTGCCTCTTTGTAGGATTTGAATAGTATAGACATTTTGAATGTTTATTTTAGTGACTTATATTTTTCTGCATTCCAATTGGTTTTAATTGTGATTGTTGAATATTACACAAACTATTTCTAAAATTCTGGCAAAACGAAACTAATTTTTTGTGCGAGAAGAAAAAAATTACCAGAAAATGAATGGCAGAGTAGAAATATCTTCCCTGGTATTCATAATAGCATATATAGTGCTGCCAATTGTGCAAGTAAATCACTTGTGTAAAACAGTCTGGCTGCGATCAAACTTGATATTAACTTACTATGTACTTACTCTTACTGTGCTCTGTTTCTAGTGCGTTTCCATCAGTTATGCCGATTCTACATGAAAGGGGGGGGGAGGGGAAAAATGATGCCCGTGTTTTGTTCATTTAAATGGTAGTACCTAACTTAGAGGCTAATACACTTTTGTAAAACTAACTAGCATACGGGCAAATACGTCCATTTTACCGGATGTGCGCCATTCCATCTCATCGGTAGTCAGACAGTCACTTCTGATGGTTTTTGTGGTGGCCTAATCGGTAAGGCATCGGACTTGCGAACGGAAGGTCCTGGGTTCGATCCCAGCCGCTCGAAGATCCACCGTCTTCATTAATGGTGACTAGAGGGCTTTAAATATGCCCGATGTCACAAAGTCTTCCAAGTAAAAAGATTACGCTTGAGCAGATCTGTATCTGCCCAGTGGCTATCGAGTGGAATAGTGAGTAGGCAATGAGCGTCACCGGAGTCAGGTCTCTACCTGGGTCCACGGTGTCTAGAGTCGTAAGTGGTTGGATTTCGTTCCCGTAAGCGTTTAGGGGGCCCCGGCTGAAAGGTCAGTGCTCTGGAAGCCCACGATGGCATAGCAGAGCGGGGTTCCCTATTGTGTACCTCTATTGGCGCGGAACCAGGGATTCCCCGGGGGGTTTCTGGTCTGGATAAAAAAAGAAATCAGAGCTGTCTTCAGGGTCCCATCCAACTGGTTAAACTTTAAATAGTTGTAAGTACGGTGTGACCAAGAGTGAAAAGTAACTTGCAATTTCTCGGGGATGCCATATAGAGAAAAATTATTTCGTATACCTAGATTACCTGTAGTGTAGACCATATCACACGGTACAACAAGCTGTCGTTGAAAGCAGTGGGCCATAAATTTCATGGAATTGCTGAATATGTATCACCTCTGTTTCTTAAGTCCTTCTAAGTTCCTCCTCATCCTAAATCCATCATTTGCCCATTCTTGAATATACCGTGCTTTATCGAAACCAGGACTAAAGTATGACCGACGAGAGTTGACCCTTCGCTCCGACTTGTTTCAGAAGTGTCCAATTTCACAAAAGGGCATATCACACACGAGAGAAATTACAGGACATCGCAACCGCAATAGCAACCGTAACGCTATCCGGAACTGGTTTTTCTACTCACTTCCACAAACTATCGCTCCAAAATTCTCGTGTGCTATGGAAATTCGAAGTTGCTCGTATACGGGCAAACTTTTTCCTCCGCTAGAAAAAAATTGCCTTTAATTCTGGGCAAGTTACGATGGAACCAATCAGGGCGCTGGGATTTCGTGACGTCAGGCAGCGTCACTGTAAAATACATTTGCAATCGTGGCGACAGAAATGTGGGGATTCCTTTTTATTGTTCTATTTATTTTATGTTTCAAAAATTTTCAGTTACACTTTAAAAAACGGATGTGCGACATTTAATCTTTGGTTTTGCATCTGATTTTGAATTTAAATTGCTACTTATATGTTAGTTAACATCAGTGCGAATTTTATGCATTTCTTAATTTATATTGGTGTTTTTCGTTTCATTGGGTTTTTGAAAATTGATTTGCACAAATGTTACAATGGGGTCGTTTCCAAAACTTTAAACGTATTTTTTTCTGAAGGAGCATGCTTAAAAAAAATAAGATCTGACCATTTTTTAAATAATTTGTTTTTGTTTAATATTTTTTAAAAAATACTTAAATCGTTGCGCTTTCATTGTTTATATTTCTGTCGTGTGACGTCACGAATGATGAAATGCATTCGTGTTGACATTCACAGAGCAAAATATTTAATTCGCATCTTTACTCACGTGTATTTGTGACGTTATCAAGACCACGCCTTGTTTGAAAAATCGGACATGTAAAAAAATTAATTAAAAAATAACGGTTTGGAAAATGAAAGTATTTTTGGGTCCAAGTTTTTTTTTTTTTTTTTTTTGCTTATTCTATCAATTTCAGTGATAAAAGTACTACTTTTGACTGGAGGAAACCACCCCATTCTGATACTTGAACAATTACAGTAAATTTTTTCCTTGAAAAAGTTACGTGAAAATTCCTTTTTAAAAATCATAGCATTGAAGCTGTACTTTTCTTTTTTAATTCAAACTGATGGTTACATACAGTATGTACCATTTGAAAATGCTTAAAATGTAGGAGAATGTGAGGCAAAGTGAAATGGTGAAATATTTCCTCTACTTTTAGCTCCACCTATTTAGTAATATTTTGACTGTGTAGTAACACATGTACTCTATTCCAGTCAAGAAAAATAATCCCTCTGAAAATCAAAGAATATGATAATGCAAAGAATTTTTAAAAAATGATACGCACATTGTAATATTTTGTTGAGATGTCAAAAATTATGTTTGGCATTATTAAATGATAAAGTTATTTTTATTAACATTTGAAATATTGATTGAGACGTACTGATATTCAATGCAGTGTTAATTTGCTCAGTATTAAGCTTATTTGTATTATAAATGCTTGTATAGCTTGTATAAATGCGCATCATCGTTTCATTACATTTTTTTAAAGCGTCACTTTATTTTTAGATGTTTGGAACTATTTTAATGAACTCGGTCACAGATTTTCCTGTGTGCAATATGTATCTAGTGGCGTTATATTTGTGTAGGTTAAAGTGTTAGTACTTCTCCAATATATTTATGAACTCGAAGTTTCAAAAAATAATTATGAAAGGCCTATTGATCAGAGTTTGCTGGCTTTTTTTTTAATTTTTTCATGTTTGTTTTTAGCTATGAATTTAGGTATAATTTGTTAGAATTAAAATTTTTTCTTACCTGTCAATAAGTGACTAATAATTCCTATCTAAAATTGAGATTTAATTTAGAAGTCATATATTCTGTATGTCTTCTTTAAATGTAACAAGAGTATCACTTTAAATCAAAAATTCAATTAATAGTAATAAAAGTTTTCTGTTTTTATGAAATTTTCACCATAAGTTCTACAAATTAATGTTGAAACTCAAATACGAATTTAACAGGAGGAGCTTTGGAGACTGCATGAAATAATAATTGATGCTCTAGCTCTGAAATCATTGCCTTGATCATTTCCCTTTTTTTTTTTTTTTTTTTTTTTTTTTTTTTTTTGCCATCTTTTCACAAACTCACATACAATTAAAGCTGCAAGAGCTGCATTAAGTATTTGATTACTAATTTCATCCATAAGTGTCAAATTAAAGCGAAGCAGTGTGATAATCAAATGCAGAATTGACAAAAAGCAATGAACAAGCGCAAGCACATGGATGTAAACTAAAAAATGGTAGCCCCCGTTGTTAACAAATCGAGCAACCGTCCGCGCAACCGGCAGCAACCCTGTAGGCAACTTCCCTTCCGAAGAACCAGTTCCAGATAGCGTTGACGGTTCCTATTGCGGTTGCGATGTCCCGTAATTTCTCTCGTGTGATATCCCCTAAAGGAGCGACACGAAGAGGAAAATTGAAGAACGGAATTGGCAAGTGCGTTATTGGCTTTAGAGGTTGAATGCGTCACCTTGAAATTTAAGAAATTAGCCAAAGAGGTGAAACATTGCAATTTTGTGCTGTTAAGACAAGATGTCTCATTGGACATGTAATATCCTACGTCAGTGGGTGGGTCTTGGTTTAACCTCTTTCAGCAGCCATTGGTCAGAGAAACAACGCCGCCTGTAATTAATTTGAATTGAAAAGTGGCAAGAGTAGGGTTGCAATAAATAATGCAAAGCTTGTCATTTTTACTTTTTCGCCAACTTAATGCAGTTATTGCTGAAACTTAAACCTTCCAGGTCTAAATGGTCACGTAACGAAAATATACTAGGAGCATATTTTTATTTTTTCAAATCGCCAAAATGTTGCTAAATTCAAAAATATGACACACGTCCTTTCTTCCTTCTCTACCTATTTTAAGAAATAGACTCGTTTTCTCAAATGATTGACAAGGGTCATTTGTTCGTGATTGGATACATCTCGTTATTGATCTTTCCGTCCGTTTTATTGATTTGTTCGTCTTTCATGGTAATTTATCTACCTTGTAATAATGTTTTGCACACCAATGCAATCATCGGTTGCGAATGAATTCATAAATTTCATTCTAAGTTAAAAAAATGTATAAATGTAAATTTAGAATCGAATTAATCTCAAGCTCTCTCCTTTTATTTTATTTTCTTTTGTTTGTTTATTTATTTAGTGTTTAAAATTGTAATGGGGGAGGGTATATTTTTTAAACAAAAAAAAACTTTTATACATAAATATTTTGCTCGTTTATGACATTCGAGAGGTAAAAATTCGAAATTAGCCCTTGGGCCAGAACTAAATTGTTTTTTTGTGGAAAGCTTTCTTCATTATTATTGTAAATAAATGCAAATTAAATTCTAAGGTTCTAGCTTGGATGTTTTTTATAGCATGAGGTTTTTCTTCAAATTTTGATACCTTTAATTTTCTTCTTTTGGCAGCATGTAATTTCCTGATGTTTTCCTAAGTGCGTGTTTCGTGAACAGAGTATTATAAATTTATTACTTTAGCCTTTCGTTATGAGATTTATTAAAATGAAGATCAATTATTCTAATGTCGCACTTCATTTAAGCATTTTTTAAGTACACGAATAAAAAGCATTTCTTCTCCTTTCTTTTCTAATACGAGACCAAATAAAAGATGAGTTGATAAATGTTTTCTTTTTGTAATATATACCGCTTTTGACGTCATTTTCCTCCCTTACTTCACTTCAATTGACGCATTAAATTTAAACCATTCTAATGTCACACTTCGTTTATACATTCTCTTAAATACACTAAGAATAAGTCGATTTTTCTGCATTTTTTGTAATAAGAAATCTTAAAAAAGGATGTTATTAAATGTTTTCTATTAATAGTAATATATAACCTTCTAGACAGTTTTTTTTTTCCTCCTTCTTACTTCACTTCAATTGAAGCATTACTGTTAAATAAATGATTCATGAAATTGGAGTTCTCGAACTTCCGCAGTTACAGAAGGAGCCATTTTTATGCAAGACTTTTCATTTGCTACAACCACAATTTCTGATGATAAACGATTGCTATCATAAAGGAAATTTATTTTCTGTATTTCAATTTCCAATCGTGCCCGAATGAGATTCTAACATATCGATCGTACAACGCTGAGTATTAAAAATAAAATAAAGGAGATTCCCTTCGATTTCCTTGATCGATGACTTTAGTAAGAAGGTATCTGTCTTCGAAACTCTTCTTTTTCTATACTTCTGGAAGCTTATCTGGAAGAATAAAGAATAAAAATTGATCGTTCTTTTATAAGTGAAAAGATCCGTGTCTTTTTTTTTTTTTTTCTTTTTTGCTGATTTTATTTTACTGATTGTTATTACTGAACCGAGTTTCGATGCATGCGGATAATTGCTACCGGTTAAAAGTAAGTTCAATTTCTTAAAACGAGTCCATTGTTGGAAAGTTTCTTTTTGAATGTATTTGTTATTGAGGAAAAAAATTCATTCATTTGAGGACCGATTTTGCTGATTTATTTATTTATTTATTTGAGGATTAATATTGTCTACAACACTTGATTGCAATTGCTGAGTGGTTCATATACTTTTTAAAAAGGTAAAAAAGAAAGAAAAATGTTCTTTTTTAGCATGTTTTAAAGGCGTATTTTTGATAACTTTGCTTCACTCTCACTTTTTCTTCCTTCATCTGGATTTGGTACATGCTGATCAATACAACTGGCGAATGGCGAAGTTTATGGAAAAAAAATGCGTTGCTTTTGAACACTATATAATTAAAATCACGTTGCAATGTCTCCTTCCCCACTTCCCTCAAATTTTCCATTTTATTTTCTGATTCCTCAGTCCGATACAAATAAACTGGGGTTCATACCATATTTTCTTTGATTTTAATCAAAAATAGAAGAAGAAGAAAAGACATTTTATTTATGCTACATACCGTCGCATCAGAACCAGTGTTGCCAGATTGTCAAATCCAGATTTCCCCAATTCCCTTCCAACTTTTCACCAAAAAGCGATGTTTTCTATCAAAATTCCCCAAATTCAAAAAAAAATTTCCACTAATATTTTCATAAAATGAATCGTTTTACTCTGATATTTTTGTCTCTTGAAAATTTTTTTTTTCCCAAATAGCCAAATTTTCTTATAAAATTCCCCAACTTTTGTTTTCTTCCCATTTTCGCTTTTTTCTTTTTTTTTGTCTTCTTTATCTTTACTAATAATAAAGCTGAAAGTATCTCTGTCTGAATATCTCTCTGTCTGTCAGGATCTCTGTGACGCGCATAGCGCCTAGACCGTTTGACCGATTTTCATGAAATTTGGCAAAGAATTAGTTTGTAGCATGCGGGTGTGCACCTTTAAGCGATTTTTCGAAAATTCGATTTTGTTCTTTTTCTATTTCAATTTTAAGAAACGTTTCCCCGAGCAAAATTATCATAAGATGGACGACTAAATTACCAAGTTATCATAATGTGGAACCGTAATGCGGGCAAGCCAATTGGCGAGAAATTCATCATGCATTATTTGTAAATATACAGGGGAACCAAAACACCTTTTAATTTTCTACTACGGGCAAAGCCGTGCGGGTGCCACTAGTCATTAATACAAGTGCATGACCGAGAGATAAGAAAAAAGCCAAATATTTTTTTTCTACTCGCATTTACTACTCTGCTTCTGTATGTACATTTAAACTATGGTTATTGTATATATTTATCCAAGAACATTCTTCATCAGACTTATTTTTGCCTGTTTCACGTATCAACTAGTTACTCACGCAGAACTATTTAATGCGAATTCCGTAGCATAATATTTCACATAATGCAAAATGCGAATTCCATAAAGTTGAGCAAAGCTAAGCCAACACTGCTTGATACAAACAATATAACTACCAGATGTCAAGACGCGAATTTAAATACAATTTTTTCCCCAGGTTTTCCCCAAGAAAACAATTTTTCCCCAAAGAATTCCCCTCAAAACCCATTTCCCCAAAATTTCCCCAGAGAGCACCAGATTTTCCCAAAATGGGGAAAATTCCCCCAATCTGGCAACACTGATGGCAACACAGAACAACAGTAAGACATCTAATTCCAGGAATAATACTGCCGTGGGAGAGCAAAGGGCAGTAAATGCAAGTTTTTCATTTTTTTTCCTTTTTTTGCATTTTTGTCATCTGTTGTACGTTAGCTGTATTGTACATTTTTGCTTATTTGGTTTCCGTGAAAGAAAGGTAAGAAAAAAACTTCTAATTCCAACATATCCATATTATTAAAATTGAATCCAAAAAACGTTTTTTTCAAATACAGTGAAACCTGTGTATAACGATACTGTCTATAACAATAACCTGTCTGTAACAATATATATATATATTTTTTTGGCCTCAGCAAAATGTCAGCATGAACAATAGTGGGATAAACATGAATAACAGCATGAGTAACAGCATAGCATGAATAACAGCAGATAATGCCGTTTTTCTGCCCACGGCAGAATAGTAAGATAGCCTAATGTTGCTTTGAGGTGCCTCTGTATATCATTTATTCGTAAGAAGGACTATTTTAGGAGAAGGTAAAACTGAATAAAATTTTACATTCTGTTTTTTTTTTTTTTTTGGAAAATAATGGAATAAAACTATTGAATAACCAAAGTCTTTTCATTATAGTAAAGTTTTAGTTTATATAATGTTTCTATAAATTACTTTAGCCCCCCCCCCCCAATTGTGAGGATGTTGGCAGCTTTCATTGAATATTGATATCTTATTTTTTTCAAAGTAGACTGGGGTTAATTTTTAAAATTTCTAGGTATTTTTCAACAAACGTTATTAACATGAAAAAGGAAAAGACATCGTGTGTTTTTGCATTTTTAACAGTAAAACATAATTTGTTGCTAATCAAATGTATTTTTAAAGGAACTACAGTAATTAAGCATAGTTCTTACTTCCAAGTGACTGTCAGACTTAGAACTCATAATAAGCACACAAAAATGATGCATTATTACTCATTTTTCCACGAACTCAAGTTACCCGTAAAAGACTGAAATGCTCCGTATTCATTCTCCGTTAATGGGGAAAATTCTGTGAAGGCAAAGTGTCTATATTTCGCTATATTTTCTGTTTAGTAATGGGTGTGAGTAATGCAATTAGACATTCTTTGCGAAAGTCCTCATTCGCAAGAAGAGCAACATGAGCAGCCAAGATTAATGAGGCTAGAGTGTGTGACAAGGCGACGATGTAAGTTGCAGTGTTAGGGGAGGAGACCCTCGCTCTTGGGATAAACTGATTGTTGAGAACATCAAGGAATGAAGGAAGAGTATTGGTTTGGCAAACGTTAATGTTGTAAACTCTCACGATTATACATACATATATATATATATATATATATATATATATAATAAGCAAGCCTAATTCCAAATATTAAACAAAAGTATATAAAAATAATGATGATAAAAAGGAAAATTGCAAATAGCTATTAAATAGGAAAAGATAAAGTTTAATCCACAGCTCATCAGCCGTGGAGGATTCATTAAATATGGTCAAAAGACCAAGATTTTTTTTAACTATGAACTAAAAGAGAATTTTTAAGCTCCAGTACATGCCATATAGAATAACATTGGGCAAATGCTCCACATGCTAAACTAAAAAAGCAGCTATATATATATATATATATATATATATATATATATATATATATATATAATATATATATATATATATATATATATATATATATATATATATATATATATTATCGTTATTACGTCAGCCTTAGGCGTGCCTATAAAGTGTCGTCTCAACCGGAATAGTTTTTCAATACATAATAAAACATTATTTAAATAAAATTACAGATTCAATAAATAAATTGATAGTCTGATGTTATTATTTAGATTCAACAAACGTAATTTTGAATTGTTGTTGAACAAGGATAAAATAATAAGAAAAAGTACTTAATTTACTTTTATTATTTTACTCTAAAACATTTTCCAAAAGGAGTTATCTTTTCGAATAACAATTTAAACAATCGTATTTTCTACGCAAATGATTTCTAAGTTAAAAAAAAAAAAGGAGTCGCTTCGTTATCTGCCAGCTTTTCGCTAACTTAATATGACCACATTTAGTTTAGATTCTGACAGCTAACCGCAGTCTTTTAAGAACGCTTTCTAATTATCTTCTATTCTTTAAGTATGTGTGTTTTTTGTCAATGACGCATGCCATGACCAACTGTATATCTTTCTACTGCTTTATTCCAGTTTTAAAAACCACCTGCTTTGCATTATTTTCTGTTGTCCTTTATGACAAAGGACTGTCTCTTTTAGAACTTCTGTACACGCCTTGCCACTCCTCAAGCAATATGCATAGGCTATAATAATACAAATTTCTTATATCTTGTCAAAAATTCCTACAACAAACTTTTCCAGGTGTCTTCATTATTTTTGCTGAAAATATTTAAATAACTAAGTAAAATTCGATCTTATTTGTGCAGCTCTAAGTGTCCTCGAAACCGCTTCCAAGTACAACAATCGTAAAATCTGAAACCACTTAAAATTGAGATTATATGCCATAAGTTCAAGACTATGAAAAAGTGACGTGACAACCGAAGTGTCGTGAAATCCAGGTGTCGCGATAACGATGCATAAAAATATAATGGTTCGACTTTCAATGATATTTTTGTTTTGACTAATTTGTGAGCTGGCGAAAAACACAGTTGCAACTCGCAGTTCTTAACGCAATGTTGATGTCATAAGTAAATTGTACATAATTCTGTCAAGAATTTCGTTCTTATTTAAAATCGGCAGTAAATGTTCTCAAACAAGTTTTTGCATTAAAAAATACATCAGTTATTCTCTTTTAAGAAATTTTTGTTTTTGTCGGTCATAAACTATTAGAAAAAAGGCCACTTTTTTAACATGAACGTGCAAGGGCTTAAAATTGCTATATATCCCGTTTTCAGTGGAAAAAAATCGTCTTATCTATACTGCACTCAGATAGCCGTCGGAGCAAACGCTTTCCGCTCCTCGACCAAGTGGAGGTGCCTTATTTTTTGAGATAGGGTACACAAATGCAGCTTTTGAATAGTTGATCTGAACCATATGATTTACATATTAATTGAGCAATAACGAGCTGATGTGTGCATCACATGACTTCCTTTTATTCCAATTTAATGTCCTTTCCCCATTACTGGCAATTTTAATGTGATTCAATAGTTTACTCTCTAAATATCACCAAAAGTGGCCAAATTGAAACCAAATTTAAAAAAAAAAAAAAAAAACGCCAAATTTTTCGCTAAGTTGACGACAAAACCTGGCGAACAAAAGACTGGCGATATATCGCCAAGTGTCCGATAAATTATAACACCACTTCAGTTTACATCGAAATTAACGATGATTTCCCCCTAAAAAGGGGCAAAAGACCCCTTTAGAAACACCCAAACGCAACCAAAAGGTGTACAAAGGTGTACAACTAGACCCCACTAGGAGTCTACTTACCAAATTTCAACTTTCTAGGACATACCGTTTTTGAGTTATGCGACATAAATACGCATATCCGCACATACATACATACGTACGTACAGACGTCACGAGAAAACTTGTTGTAATTATCTCGGGAATCTTCGAAATGAGTGAGTAAAGTGAAAATTTATGTCGATTTTTGAGTGAAAATTTTTTCGTGAATACAATACTTCCTTTTTTGTAGAAGGAAATAAAAGTGATAAATAATAAAAATCCACACGAAAATACCGGTAATAACTCTGTTCGTAATTATTAATTTTGCGATCAGGTAGTTGAAAATGATTCTAGATTCAGGCTCGAAAATTTCTCAGGGTACTTGAGTCTCTAATGTAGGATAATTCAATTACCCGTCGTCGTGTGAAAATCCATTCATGTTCAGTGCGGTGTGAAAAGTAGTAATTAAGAAGATTCTGATTCCCAACGCTTGTTAATTCCTTATGAAAGCAAGAGAATGACCATCATTTGTGTAGTAGTTCCCTTTGACAACGAAATTTTGAACGTAGGGGAAAATATTGGATAGCATGAGTTGACTGGAGTGAGAAGATATTTTTATATTCATTCTGACCAGGGTTTGGGCTTGGAAAAATTTAAACATTTTTTAAAGACTTTGTGATGTTGATTAGTATGTGAAATTATATTTATTACGTGGAGTCAATAGTAATTACTTTATGTATTTCTGTATGTTTAAAATATTTGTTACTTTAAAAGGCAATAATAAGGTAAAAAAAAAAACTGACTAGCAGGAAGAAAACTAATGGGAAAGTGTTTCGGCGCATTTTATAGAAAGTTGTCTAAAATAATATAAAATTATTTTTTATTAATATATGTATAATCATACTCATACTATATAATGTCTTTTATATACTTCATAAGTAAATTACATTTAATCTGCCGTCTGTTGTTATATTTTTCGTATCTCGCTATATAATTTGAATTATGTATATATTTAGTATTTGTTAGATATCCAGAAGCGTAAAAACTGGAATTGAATCTGCAGACCGATTAAAATAATTTTTTTAAATAACATTAAACTTCGTCATTTTTTTTTTTTTTTTTTAAGTATCGAATCCTATGTTTTTAAATCTTTCAGAAAAAAAAACTTTCAAAGTTTCGGAAACAACTCAATTAAAAAAGAAGAATTAAAAGGGATTGTGGAGATTTTGACCACTGTAAAAGCACTTAATTTCATGAGCCGTAATTTCACGAAAATTAAGATATCGGTGATTTTGTGAGCTGAAAATTTCTTAAAGCTTATATGAACAAAACAAATAATGGTAAAAAATATTTTGCGAAGCGTAAATTTTTGCATTTACGATGAGGTCGCGAAAATTAAAGCCTCACGAAAGTAAGTGCTTTTACAGTATACAACCTATTTTTAACCCCCGACACACAAAGGAAGGGGGTTGTTACGTGTCTGTTTCTGTAAGGTTGTCATAAGTTTGACGTGTCTGTGTATCTGTGTGTCTATCTGTGGCACTCTAGCGCCTAAACGGATGGACCGATTTTGAAATAAATAAATAAATATATATATATATATATATATATATATATATATATATATATATATATATATATATATATATATATATATATATATATATATATATATATATATATATATATATATGAAAGGAGAGTTGATCGAGAGTGTTCTTAACTAGGTTGCATCTTTGGATGATATTAATTAATGAAGATATCAATTAAAAACCTCTAAAAGGTTTTTTTCACGATTATTGCAGTGAAAACATATTTAAAAATTTTAAAATTTAATGCCAAAATAAAGAGATTTTTTCCTCGTCTGATAGAATCTGTTTGGAACTTCCATGTTTCATAGAATTCGAATTATAACGTTTTTTAAAGCAGATTTTAATAACGGCTAAGCCTTGATTCACGCGATTGATAACCGAATTCATTGTTGGCCGGCAAGGAAATAAAGCGCAATGATTTTAAATTTTTTATATGTTGCCAGTTTCTTTTTAATAGCAAATAGAATACTTGACATTGATTTTTAATAATATAAGGATTTTAAAAGGATTTTCAATTTTCCCTCTTGATTCTACAGTTGCGACACAGTCGGTTTTTTTTTTTAAATTTTTAATTTTACCGTTGCTTGTATTTGTGTCTCATGAAAGACATTAGTAGCGAATCAAAGCCAATTTTGGCAACAGGAATGCGAAACCTGTTGGAAGATAAATGCCGTTATGAGTCGCGCATTGCATTGTTGCCTCATCTCCTTCGAACAACTATCTCTGCTTTCCTTCATGCGATTGGCATCCAAGTCCAGAGCGTCGCCCTTGGCAACGGAATTTCCTGGGATACGGGAAAAGACGCTTAAAATATTGCGGCTCTGTAAATGTGATTTATTGCATTTTGCTTCCGCAGGGGGGAAAAGGTTTTAGTTTTCTTGTGTGGAATCTTTTGAACTTAGACGGAATTGAAAATGCCTTGAAATCGGAAAACTTTCTTATGTTTGAACCGCTTACCTACGAATTTTTCTTAAGCTCGTAGAAGTCGCCGCTCTATTGCGTTGATATTAGTACTATATATATGTTGGCATTCCTTGCTTGTGGAAGATGTGGCTGTAAATCTTGTAAAAAAATAAATGTTTTTTCTTTACCGGAGGATACATAAGAATGGTAGTAAAAGTTCATATTATTTACCTTACAAAACAAGATTTTGCTTTTGACATTGTAAAATTTTCTCTAAGATGATTTCTGTGGAGTATTTGAACGTTTTCATACATTTTAAACCAGACTTTCGAATATTTATAAGTCAAGGCGCAAAAGAAGGATTGTATGGTCATCATATTTGATGAAAATAATCTTTTTTTTTTTCAAAAATTAGTTGCGCCTTTTTTATGTTTTTTATGTATTGATTGTTGTTTATTTTTTATGTGAACAAAAATAAGTATTTAAAAACACTAATTAGTATTTTTATAACTTATACATTACTGTTAATTAAATTTTAATTTCTTAACTCTTGATAATAACTATTTATTTGATATCATACTTAGTATTTACGTTCATCAAAGTATTTTTATTTATTTATTAATTTTTTTTTTGTTATAAAAACTGTTATGCATCAAAACATATTTCTGAGTTTACATCTTCCTGATTATCCATACTTTAAAAAAATGATAAGATTTAAGTTCTAGGCCTCATAGTGCGCCAAACAATTCAGCTTTTATGTTATGAACCTTCAACGTTCCATGCTCTTTCAAGATGGTGTGGTCTGTGGAATCGGATTTTTTTTAGGAGCGAAGTTGGAAACTCCTGTGTCGCTGACTATTTAGGCGTGTATTTTCTTCTTGTAAAAATATGTATATAACATGCGTGTGCAGTGCCCTACTAAAATAATGTGTATCCATAAAAGCCATTTGCGACTAAATTTCTTCATTTTGGATGCCGCATCAACGCCGAAAAACCCTCGTTAATTGAAACCACGTTATCAAACGAAAAAAATTAGGAACGGGGGGGGGGGGGGCTAGCACGCGAAGGTTACAACTTCCTTTTCCCTTGGTGCATCAGTGATAAATAAAAAAGGAATGCGTTCATTCTCAGACAAAGTTGTGCTGCACAGAAAAAATGGATAGACTTCGGTCACTGCATCTTAAAAAAGTTCATAAAACTTGCCTAATGTTAAGAATCTAAGAAATTTATAATGGAGTTGCTTCCTTCAGTCAAAAGTACTACTTTTAGTCACTTAAGTTGATAGAATGAGCAAAAAAAATAACGAAATACTTTCCCCAGAAAATACTTCCATTTTCCCAACAGTAATTTTAAATTTTTTAAAATGACCGATTTTTCATACGAGGAGTGGTCTTTATCACGTCACAAATGATGAACTTCGGCGCGTATTCTACTAGCGCGCTGAATGTTTCAGGCTTGCTGTCTACCGCGTTTCTACGTTATTATAATTAAGAAGCGAATTATTGCGCTCTACGCTTGCTATCAACCATATCGTTGCCAATACACGTGAGTAAAGAAGCAAATTAAATATTGCTCTCTGCGCTAATGGCAACATTGAATGGCTGTTCATCATTTGTGATGTCATGCGCAGATGTGTTTAAAACAAAACTGGATCTGCGCACCGATTTAAATATTATTTTTTTAAATAGTATATTTTGTCAAATTATTTAAAAAATTGTCATATTCTATGCTCTTGCTCTTTCAGAAAAAAATACTTTTAAAATTTTGGAAACGACCCCATTACAGTTTAAGAAAATAAGCTGCGCAAGCGAAAAAGAAGAGGTAGAACTTGTCTAAGAACCTTAAATGATTCTTGAACGTCACGCAAAGAATAATTCTAATTGCGTACGGAAACGTTTTCTCTTTCTTCACTTTACCTTAATGTAATAAAGGTACTCTTTTCTCAATTAGTGAGCTCCAAGCCTAGAGTGGTTTAAAAAAAAAAAACTTATTTTTTGTAATCTACTTCAGAGCTAGTGTTTTATCTCCATTCGGAAACCGAATGTCTTTTTGTGCAAAACATGTGTTGTAATGTGATTTCTATTACAAACAAATTATTGGCTGTTTGACTGTCACAAATGGCAATCATAAAAACTAGAGTGTTGAGCCTCCAAAGATGTTTAAAAATCCATCTAAAGAGCTTGTCTTTCGAGTCCTGGTACCTTGAAAAATTCATCCGGTTGCTTAAACAAAACGAGAGAACAATTTAATCCAGTTCTAAAATGGCACAATAACTTATTATTATTATTATTATTGTTATTATTACTAGAAAGCCCGTCAGACCGGTGAAAATTGCTTCTACATTCGAATGAAGCAATTGCCTGTTTGGTGATAGTTTGATAGTTGAAATTTTGACCCTAACTCCAGTGAATGAACCCTAAACTCCCGTAGACAGCGTTCATCGTTGTCTACTTTTTCGGTTCCTTATTCTCCTAAAATGACATTCTTACCAGTAAGACAGTTAAGTTACCGGATCCAGTTTACCTTTTGAAAATAAAGCATTTCCCTCCATGTCAAATATTACCAAAACTTTTATCAAAATATAAATAACTTACTGAATTTTCGGTGCTTCAACAATGAAATAAAGCCGTCATGCATGCTGCGGCGTGAGTTTCCTTGTTTGCGACGTCAGAGCGTTACTTGATCTGTGATTTTGGCTATTATATATATGAGGATTATTATTAATATTGTTGGTGGGTGTTTTTTTTTTCTTTTTTTTTGTCGTTGCTGTTGTATTTTTATTTTATTTTTTAAATTATTTTATTACTTTGTAGTAAGTTGTCGCCCTAAAGCCAGGGCTAAGGCAGAAATACTTAATATACACCGCCAGCTCAGTTATTCCATACGAGGACTGCAGAGACTGAGTTGAACCGCACCATTGCTGCGGTTGCTCATCTGGTTTGCTAATTCTGCTTTAGCTGCCAGTTTGTTTGGCTCTCTTGGATCCCTTAGAGATTTTTCGCCTCCAGCTCATGTGATTTCTATTCCGGGCTGATGAGTGCTTAAAAGCACGAAACTGCAGTCCTCGCATGGAATAACTGAGCTGGCGGTGTATTTTAAGTATTTTATTACTGTTTTTTTTTTTTTTTAATTTCCAAATTTTTATTTGTTATTTGTTCTGCTCAGCTTTGTTGTGAAATTATATGTGCACTGCGGGAAAAAATGGCGTATAGAAGGAGGGTTGTTGGTCACAGCTCCCGCTTATGCAAAAATTTTTGTTATCTTTCTAAGATTTGCAATTTGATTGAAAGCCTATTTTTATGGGGAAAGTGTCAATCCGCCTTAACAATTTACTCCTTCCTAAGTAGGACCTATTTTAGGTGTTCTTTGTAATGCAATTTAAAACGTACTTTTAATGTATTTCTTATCTAGCAGTTCTAGTAAAATTGACATAGATGAGAGTCGTTCTGACAAATGGGGACATTCGATGAAAGAGAGAGAAAGAGAGACTGTCTGGCCAGCGATTGTATGGTAAGGCTAATATCCGGTTTATTGGTGCAAATGGGCGTATCTATTAATTTACAGGGGTGATAGTTGGTTTGTAACAGACGTGCGCTATTGCCTCTCTATTATTTAGCCCCAGTTTTGTATAGATCGCAAATTGCTCATGGTAATATGTTTTCAATCTAAATTATATTCGACCTATGATCTCCCTACGAAAAATAATTGATTTATTTTTTTACAACATAGCTTTGAGCTTGCCATTTTGCTTTTACATTTCCGAACGAAATGGAAACATTTTATTTTCTTTTGTTGCTTCCATACTAACTATTTTTTCCCCTCGTTTTATTTTAGAGAATGCTATAAATTAATAAGGCACTAGTGACATTACAAAACGCGAGCGACGTTATCCCATCGCTTATTTTTGCTTCTACCCTGCTAGATTCATTCAGATGGAATCGCCTTAATTTAGTCAATTGCCAAATTACGTACAATCCGTGGTCAAACAATATTGAACAATAGTAACCGGGAGGTATTCTTGTGACAAAACCCAGAAGCATCCCTTTTCAAATTAATATTGAAATGGAGATGTATAGGAGACTTTTCATAAAGCGATAGAAACTTGTAGTCTTGCTGATTTTAGTGCTGTTTACTAAGATATAATATCATTCATTATCCAGTGAACGCTTTGGTTTCATTAAGCTACACAGAGCAGGTTAGTTAGTGAAATCTTGATTGTTTCAAACATAATTTTATTGATGCAACAGTTAAACTTATCTTTTAAACTGTTTATTCAACTGGAATAGATGTGATTTGAAAGGAAACAATACTATTACTAAATAAATGGGCACAATAACTGTTTAAACATGATATTTTAAAGATTTGGAATAGCGAAGCAAATTTTGTAGGAATTACTGATTCATCGTACAGTTTCTAAATATGTATTATTCCAAGTGTTTAACGTTTCCTAAAATTATAGACAATGAAGTCTCCGTATTAAACCAGTGGCGTTAACTCAAAGCATTTTAATTTCAGAAAGTAAGTTTCAAAGCATTTAAAAAAAATGTTGACATTTTTATTCCCTTTACCCATACATTATGTGTTTTAAATTTATCTTTACCCTCTTTCAGATGAATTATCTGTGTTTTAATAAAGCCTGGTTGAAAGTTCAATTCCTTAAGGAAATTTATTTTTCTTTTTCAATAACATTTGAAACTCAAATTTAAGTTAAAGTACACTCATGTTTGTGAAAATTGCAACACCAAGAAGGAATTATGTAAATAAGCTGAAATTCACAGGAAATGTATAGCAGGATAAGATATGCAAATGATTGGAATTACAGAGACATCGTGCATGGGTAGACCGAGTTACGCCCACTGAATTGTGGCCTAGACGCTGTATATAAAAGGTTGTAATGGTTTTTTGGAATTATTGTATGATTTACTACCGATGGTAGATGTTTCTTTAGTACTCAATATGCCTCGTCCAAAACGCAGAGCGTCATACGAAAGAGTAGCGGAGTTCGAATGGGGTTGCATGATCTGCATGCGTGAGGGTGAACTTACGTATGGAATAATCATTGCCCGCACGTAGCGTAATGTCTCAACAGTGATGCGTATTTGTAAAGGATGGACAGAGGACGATGAAATTAGCCGAAGGTATCGCACCAGCCCACGCGACGGCACGGGATTATCCATATTTCAACCGCTTAGCTGGGAAGGATCGTATAGCTTCCTCTAGTGCGCTTGCAAAACGTTGGAGTATGGCTACAGGTGTCCGCCTTCAATAGACCCGCCACCCAATAGCGTGCGGACTAGCAACAGATCGTCTGCTCGGATGAGTTCAGATTTAATCTGCACCATAACGCAGGACGCGTACTCGTCAGACGTTACACAAGAAAACGCCACCTCCCAAAGTGTGTAATCCGACGTAATGCCGGCATAACGCCAGGTGTCATAGTCTGGAGCGCTATTGAATATCAAGGGAAGTCCCATCTAATCCGAATTACGGGTAACCTCAACAGCGAGCGCTACTTCAGGGACGCTGTGGCGCCGAGGTACTATCCTTTCTTCAGAGCATTCCTGGTGCAGAGTTTCAGCAATAAAATGCACGTCCACATAACGCACGTAACGTACAAGTGTTCTTCTGTGCACGACAGGTTACGCTACTTCTTTGGCCTGCCCGTTCTCCGACTATGACTCCCATTGAGTATGTCTCAGATTGCGTTGGTCGGAAACTCGCCCAGATGTGTCTCGTCCAGCAGTGAGTACGGATGAACTTCGGCTTCAGATTGAAGCCATATGGCATACTATTTCGAATCGTGACATTCAGCACCTCTATGATTCGATGGCAAAACGTGCACAGGCAATTTTCACAAACACTAGTGTATTTTAATAGTTCAAATCCATGAAATGTATTTTATCCTATCATAGTTTCCAGCGAAACTATTCGGGAGGGAAAATGCAACGTCAATATGCGTTTAAAGGTTTCGTATTTAAGAAAAAAAAATGTTAGCATAAGTTTATTTTTAAAATTTTAGTTTGACACTTCAGAGATATTATTTCAAGCTAATACTGCAGCAAATATCATAAATATCATTCAACACATTTAGTAGGCAATGCTATTCAGTGGCGGATACAAGATGGGGGTCATGCGCCCCCCCCCCCCCATAACCGTCGGCAATTATTTCCGTGGGCATTGTGTTTAAACACTTTAGTTTACGATTTCAGTAGTCTTTTCAAATCATTGATTGTTTCTGGAAGTAAATATTTGAACTACTACTTATTTTCAATGCTTATGAAATTAATTTTGTAGAGTTTATGCCCTTTTAGTGCTTTATTTCCGGCCGATTTGGTGCTTTTTATTAATACCCAAGCAGTTTCCGAAATTATTCGTTCCCCAAACCGTAGGTTCCTTTATGGAAGGGGGTCCATTCTTCAGCCTGCCCCCCCCCCTAAATTTGTAGTCTGTAGCCAGCCCCTGATGCTTCGATAGTATTTTTCTTTTTAAAAAGTACTAAACAAAATATCCTACCGTATTAAAAGTTTCAAAAGTATATCCAGCATTTTCTCAATAATCTATTAGAACCAATATTTATGATTGCCCATTTCTATGCAACTGCAATCAATACGTTGATCTGGCTTAAAGTCTTAGTTTAATTAATCTGCTATGGAAAGCCGTATAAGTTTCTGCTATAATGCAAAACACATAACAAGAAGGGCCTTTATTCACTCCGTAAATAAAAGCAACATATTTTTCCTGTAGTCGGTAGTTTTTCTTCATAGCTGTTTATTCTTTATTTTTGTTTGCAGTTATATTTTGCAGTTTTTATTTGTATCACTAGTAAGTCTGCATTTATTATGAAGGCATTGCTAAAGTTAAATAAAAAATTGTTACATTGAAGCACACGAGAGAAGCTACACTTTTCTCCTTTTCTTATTTTACATACTGAACTGTCACTTCACCTCCTTGTTTTCTCTCACGCGACGATCTTATTCTTTTTGCGCCTGACTGGGGCATATTCACTGCTAAATTGTATATTTTAATGAAAAAAAAACGTGTGATAGACAATGACACAGCTAAACATTACTCGAAATCCGCTTTTTCATTTCTGCCAATAACAATGAAAATGTAATTATGAAGTTAATTTGGTTAACAAACTAATTTCGAGGCTGAAAATAAGCAATGTAGATGACGCTTTTAAACTGATGACTTGACTTGAATGAAAGAAATGTTAAAAAACCTGCATTATTCGAAAATTTTAAAATGCTCAAAATCTACAAGTACATATATGCTTGCTTAGATTTCAGCCTTGAAATTAAAATTCTTTAACAGGACTAACTTTATAACTTAACTTATTTTTCATCTTTTTTGTCAACAATTATAAATCAACTACGCCACTTCCACCACGCCAAAAGGTTGCGCGGATCAGAATTTTAAACCCCTCGCGTAAAACGTTTTCACTTGAGAGAGAAAAAAGAGAAAAACACAAATAGAGGGGAAAAAAAAAAAAAGATGAAACACATTTTAACCACTAGAAAAAAAAAAACATAGATAACTGCTGTTAACAATACCATAAGTATTGGTCTTACAACGGGAATTTTTACAACTCATAGACCAATTCTACCATGCCGCATGGAATTGAAATTGTCCACTTCTTCCTGGAATGATCTCAACGGACGTTTCCCATGAGTTGATTTACTGGAGGGGCAAATAGCGTTTCCTCATCACACAGGCATCTCACAAACTGTGCCGGAATAAATGATCCAATGCATCTTCCTCTTTCGTTGTTTGCCCAAGTTATTCGAAGGTCCAGCTGGCCATGAATCTAGCGTTGTAGCCAGACGTCGTATTACTTAGTGTTCATGGATAACAGAATTTCTCGCAATTGTGATTCGTCAGCATAAAAGATGTTGCTCAACTGGCAAGAATGATTTGTTTTATATTTCTTTGTGATGCATCGTTTTTGTTTCGGCGGATTTTGCAGCTGCATCCATTGATAATTGCGCTTGGTTGAGCTTCGTTTGGGTAAGAAAAGATTAATACTGACTCTGAATGTTACAAGCAACACCTAATTTTGAATTTATCGTACTAGATATGTAGGCGAAGCACAGTTGACATCGTAAATGTGGAGGAATGTATTGTCAACGTTTCTGCTAACATTTACACCGTAGTCGTAAAATTGTGAAACGATTTTATTTAATCCGAATAATATAACTAAGGTTTCATCTAATAAACAATTTACATCTTAAATGTTTCTTGCGGACAGTAAGCACATTTTTAACCTCCTGCTAAAATTGCAAAAACTGCGTTTTACCTCTTTTCTGGTATTAATCAAAGTGGTTATAAACATATTTTTTAATAACACATCATTACTTATTTTAGCATTGCAAAGGAAGTTAAAAAATGTACGCGTGTTTTTCAGTTATTGTCCACGTGTCGAAAGAATATACAGTAAAACCTATTCAAGTTTAGTTGAGAAAGGTTAGGTTTTACAACCCATATTTGACTTTGTTTTTTGAAACATTGTAATGTTTACTGAATCGTTTAGCCTTTTATCTAAGTTAAATATCTATTAGACTTACAACGCGTTCATGCGTTCATATATTCGACTAAAATATTGCAGAAAATATTTTTTTTTTTTTTACCAAAGTAACATCAGGTTTCAATGTCAACAGTCACCTGTAAATTGGTGATTTGTGGTTTGAGAATTTAGATGAAAAAAGTTTCTATGAAAGTATTATTTTTATGATATCACGAGAGTTGAACTACAATTTAAATCCACTGTTTGTCTGCAGCATCATGTTATAAATGATACTAAAAGTAATATAAGCTAGTGGACAATTCTAGTAAAAGGATTTTTTCGCTAAATGAAGATAATAAAAATAAAATCTTAGTGGTCCAGTCCAGTAGAGAATTTCTTCACAAAATGACTCTAGTTTTGGATTTGTATCATTACCGTTCTCAAATAAACATAAAACAAAAGAACTCTAACAGTAAAATGCATTGAAAAATTATGTTAATGGTAAAATAAATTAAAATTTTCGAAGAACATAAATGAGTTAGTTTGGTTTTACAAAGACTGGCTTGAGAAGAAAACATGTAATATTTAATTCATGATCCAAACTGATTAGAGTTCAAAATTTTAAAGCAGAAACATGCGAACAGATTTTCTGAAACATGTTTACGGCAAAAAAGAAATTGCAATACAGAATGTTCAACAGTATCGAGAAAGGTTACTCTATTAATTGCATCAACTTGGTGATGTGAATTGCAATTGATAAAGAAGCCAAGAAACCTTCTTCTGGTGATAAAAATTTTTACTAGCGTTTTCTCATTGCATGTTTTGTTTTTCCCTTAGTTCATTTAACATTTGAGGCAGTGTGAAGCAAAAGGATGTAAATGGCAACTGTGTTGATTTACAATCAATTGAACTATGTAAAATGCCTTATACTTATAGGTATTTAAACTAAATTTTATTCTGTCTATGCATCTACGATATACAATAGATGTTATTATATAAGATGCACATATTATGTTCTGAAAATTCTAACTTATTTCTCGAAGTAAAAATAATTTCATTTAACGTACCGTAATTCTTAATGCTCTGCTTCAGCATAAATTATCAAACACACTTTTTTTCCAGTACAAGTCCCATCACAACAACTAACATCTCAATATTTTATTTCTTCCATTTTTATTGACATTCAACATAACGAACCAGAAAGAATTTCTTAACCCGTTTTTTATAAAGTTTTTCTTTTCACAAGAATTTCTCCTTGAACTGATTAAAGATCTTCTTTATTCTGTTCTTTTTTTTCACCACCCACATGCTTAATTTTTACTTCTTTTTACAAAAAAGGAAGTATTTTATTCGCGAAAAAAATTTCACTCAAAAATCAATCTTAATCTCTATTTTACTCTCCCCCGAATGAATGTTGATTTTTTTTTCGACTCGGACCACACGTGGATAAGTGCCTAAGAACGTATAGACGCTTGAATTATCCATTTTGACGATTCCCGAGTTAATTACAACGAGTTTTCTCGTGACGTCTGTATGTGCGTATGTATGTCGCATAACTCAAGAACGGTATGTTCTAGAAAGTTGAAATTTGCTATGTAGACTCCTAGTGGGGTCTAGTTGTGCATTCGGTTGTTTCTAAAGGGGGCATTCGGATGCTCCAAAGGGGATCGTTTGCCCCTTTTTGGGGAAATCATTGTTAATTTCGATGTAAACTCAAGTGGTGTTATAATTTGGCGGTCGCATGGCAACATATTGCCAGTATTTTGGTCATTAAGTTTTGCCGCCAACTTGGCGACAAATTTGGCGGTTTTTTTTTTTTTTTTTTTTTTTTTTTTTTTTGTATTTTCAATTTGGCCACTGTTGGTGATATTTAGAGAGTAAACTATTGAATCACATTTAAAATGCAGTAATGGGGAATTGACATTAAATTGGAGTAAAAGGAAGTCATTTGATGTACACATCAGCTTGTTTTTTTTAAACCTTTTTTACTTTTTTTTAAAATAAATATTTTACTACGTTAGAAATCTTATAATTAAAATTCACGACTGCAGAGATAATGTTTTATTATTTATTTGTTTATTATTATTATCATCTTTGTTAACAGTTTATTCATGGTTTGTTTGTTTTTTTTTCATGTAAAAGGATTTCAAATTGCTGCGTTGAAAATATTTAGTTGAGAATTAAAACATGAATTATATTGACTTTTGAATTCACTTTTTCCTTTCGTATATAGTGACTTGTTACTATAGATTTCAACTTATTTGAGTATTTCAATTTAAGGTTACAGAGCACTAATTTTGTTGATCACATTTACCAAATTTTCACTTATGTTTGCCCGTCTTAATGCATGATTTCTTATTGAAAGCTTCATAATAGGTAGCGCAATTCATATCTGTTTTCCACCACAGTATTTTTGTAGAACAATTTCAAACGTAAAACCTTGACAAATCAGTCAGAAATGCAGTTAGTATAGTAAAACAAGAAATAACAGTGTTTAATTGCCCAAAATTGCAGATTACTGCATGATTTTGCAGTAATCTGCAATTTTGTGCAGTTAAGCGTTTTTTTTTTCTTTTAATTTCTCAAGCACAATTCAACTTGGTAGATTTAAAATAATTTTTAGGTATGTTGTTACCAAGTGCGGCGAATAAGCAATGCGTTAAGAAATGTATCAAATGAAGAAATAAATTTGTTTTAATCAATAAAAATAAATGTCTTGCAATATTTTATTGCTGCATGAATTTACAAAATAGAAGCACAAGGATTATATAATGTTTGCTCATTTTAAATTTTATAAAATACGCTTCCATTGCAATTATTTTTAAGTTTTGATGTAAGTGCCGGATTAAAAGTCACAAAATGTATTTCAAATTTCATTGCGTATGAATTTTCGAAATGACTTTGATATAATATGCGCAATGTTCCGGCCTAAGTTCATTTCTTACTAACGTAATTTATCTTTACGCTTTAGAAGAAACCATAAACATTTAAAAAATGATTTGATAGCTTTAATGTTTACACAGAACATATTTTTCATTTATCAGAGCTAACACATTAAAAATGTTAAACATTATCATTTTAAAATCTTTCATCTTTATGTTCCGCGCAGTTTACTTAATCCCTTCTTTTCCCTCGGTTTAATGCTCTTTTAACTTACTAGTTTTTATTCATTTGTCAACTTTTAATCTTTGCCATTAAAAGGGAAATCTACTGCGTATTGCTCCTTTAGAAATGAAAATTTAATGTGTGACGAAAGTATATTTACATAGAAATTAAAATTAATCGCTCGTGGTCTTTCTTAAGGAGAGTTTCAGACACCTAATTATTCCCTTGGATTTTTGTGCCAGTTAATGTACCTTTTGAATATTCATTACTCAAATTAAAAAAAAATCTACCGAAGTATGCTTAAAGATAATCAATTTTTGATGTTATCCATGTTATTACGGACTATAATTAACATTGTTTAAAAACATTTTAATGGTGCTAGGAGTAACTTATTTTTGGGTGTATCGGATTTTGTTCGGCATTTGTTTGCGAATATCCTTTTGAAAAATTCGTGAATTTCGTAATATGGATAATTCTCCTAAAAAAAATGCTTTGAAGATAAAAATGTATGATTAAAAGACAGTAGACACTTCATGCATTTTCTTTTATGCTTCTGCTTTTATAATTTCCGGATATATTTTTTAATTATTGAGAATTTCAATCCCGTTGTTTTCCTTCTCCGTTGTTAAAATGGTTGTTTGAAAAAAAAAGTATCAATAAATAAGACTTATGACAGTGCATACCTACAAGAAATGACTATACATTTTATTACTAAGTTTCATTTTCCAAAACCATTGCCTTTAACTTGTTAAAAAAAATATTTCCAATCTGTTCTTTTACTTTAATTGTTAACTTAGTCGGAAAATTCGGAAATTCGAACCTGCCGAAGTCACTAGGATTCTAAATTCTGGACTATATCTATTGCATAAAAATAAAATGTAATATAGAAAGGCCATCATATTGTGTTATCTTTCTTTTTGTTTAGATGTGATACTGTTTCTTTAGGTAATTATAAAAAGTGGATGCTTTGACATTTTTCTTACATATTTTAGGCTCTTTTAGAGCATTTTTTAATGATTTTTTAGAGCATATGATCCTGACTCATTAGTGACCTGCCATACATTTCAGGTGTTACGTCATCTTGTCTTATTTTTGAACTGACATCGATTATTATGTTTCGAAAAATTCTCATTATTGGAAAGCAATTAAAGTTAAACTGGTGGTAAGGATTCCAAATTAATATTTTAAAATTAAGATTACGTAGCAAATTAAAGCATGGTATAATGAAAAAAAAAAGTTGGAATTTTATGAGTAATGTTTTAATTAATAAATCATTATTACATAGAATCAGGCTTACGTAATATTGTTTGTTCTGCCTTGCAATATTTGTCTCACTCAGTAAAATCATTGTGGTCTTAATACTGAAGAAATAAATCTAACGATGTATTTTTACGTTATATAAGAGCATACTATAATAAATAAATATAATTCCTGCTCATTTTGTTCTCATCTTTTTTCAAAAACAGACTCAAAAATGCTGAGCAAAATTTTTCGAAATTTAGAGTAGATAATCTTGCTTTACGTTTTACAGGAAACCATGTTTGGTCTCGAGTAGTTATATGAAATGTGAAATAGTAAAAATTCATATCCTTATCTAAAGGTTTGCTTCGATCTAAAAACTACAGATAGCCTGGCCGTTGCACATTTGACACATTTCAAAAGGCTAGTTTCAAGTTTGAATTTCAATATTTATCAGTTTTTACATTTAAATGATATTTTGGAAAAAAATTATTTTTTAAAATTCATTTTTTTTAAATTATGATTTGTCATTAAAATTTATTCCGGTATATAACTATGCATGAGAGTAGATGATAAAAGTCCAGTGATTTCAAATCCTAGAAATTCAAAAACTATTTATTGATTTACAAACATAGGGTAAAAGGGGGAGAGACGCCATACATTTTGTAGAAAATAGATAAAAAAATTTAAATTGCAATGTAAATCAACCCGTTATGTTTTTTTTTTTTTTTTTTGAAGTTACACTATTATTAAGTATTAAAATTCCTGTTAACGAGCTTTAGACTTAAATAGAAATAAAATAAAAAATAAAAATTGCAAGTTGATATCAGACCATCCCTTTCATAACGTGTGGGAGAGACACTATATAGTATGAGAGAGATGCCATCTATGGTATTATTTCTTGTTTTTGATCTTTTTGCAGATTATTTCCCTCCCACAATTATTACGGGACATTGTACATGACTCATGCAGCCACTTTTAACACAAGGAACACTTATTCCAGTCAGTTTTTGTCTCTTTTTTTTCCTTCAATAATAATTTTTTCAACATTCCGCGCACACGAGCAACTGTCGAGCTAGGTAGTTTTGGGGTTGGATAAGATTTCTCAAGAATCTTTGCAGGCGTTTCTTTACTAGTGGATGTTTGTCTGAAAGTTGATGGTTTTTTGGGGAGGGGACAGAGCTGGAGCGGCAGCACTTTCAAGAGGAATTTCAGGAGTAGCTACTTCAACTAAACCATCAATAGCAAAAAAAAAAAAAAAATGATCTGGAATAACATTATGATTGAGGGGGGAATATTCCAGGAGCTGTAAACCTGATGTAGAATTTCCCACGGCATTCCATAAAATTTTTGAGCCTTATTTTTCGATATTTCTCTTTTTTTTCTTTTTTTTACTTTTTCAATAGACAGAATTATGTTCTCTTTTCTCCACTGACCCTTGATTACCATATGCTTCCTCACGCATTTCCTCGACTTTTAAAAAACAAAAACAAATTTAAACAGAAAACCCCCTTCTTTTACACTTTTGAAAAGTTTGGTATCTCTCCTCATGATGTGGGAGAAATGCCAAGCATGTATAAAGTACGTATTAACATGCATTGCAAAATGTAGTTGGAATAAGTTAATAGCAAGCTAAATATAGTATTAACCCCCCCCCCCCAGTAGTCCTTACTTCAAGGTGTCTTTGTTTTACATTTGACACTTATTGAAACTAAAGTGACTAAAATTTTCGTCGAAAAATGCTCGCACTAAACTGATCTTTTCGTCATACACACGTCGTCACACTCGAGCGCAGTCGAACACGAACTGACACGTTCAAAAGGAAACGTCTATCTTTACTAATAATAAAGCTGAAAATCTCTCTGTCTCGATATCTCTCTGTCCGGATCTCTGTGACGTGCATAGCGCTTGGACCATTCGGCCGAATTTCATGGAATTCGGCACAGAATTAGTTTGTAGCATGGATGTGCACACCTCGAAGCGATTTTTCGAAGATTCGATTTTGTTCTTTTTCTATTCCAATTTTAAGAACATTTTCCCGAGCAAAATTATCATAAGATGGACGAGTAAATTACGAAGTTATCATAACGTGGAACCGTAACATGGGCAAGCCAATTGGCCAGAAATTCATCATACATTATTTTTCTATATACAGGCAAACCAAAAGACCTTTTAATTTTCTACTACGGGCAAAGCTGTGCGGGTGAAACTAATGAGTATATAAAAGCAGTGAGAAATATAAACATCTCTTTCTTAATCACTGAATTTCTGAAGGTATATCTCCTCATATGGCGTTTCTCCCACTCCTACATGTTTTCCATTGTTACACGTAAAAATACATATTATTCTTAAATGCCGTAACTTTTTTGCATTTTTATGCTTTACAGTTAACTGCTTGAATTTAAAATAAGAAAATTCATGTCTGTCAAGCTTCCAAACTTTCAACCGGAAACCTTTAGTCTTACTAAAATATGACGTTCACTTCTGTTTTTTTTTTTTTTTTTTTTTTTTTTAAATCCCAAGAATTCCTCAAACTTTTGTAACTTTTTTCATTCTTTCGCTCCGTTTTTTTTAGTGCTAACAATGTGATATTTCTTTTTGCATAAGTACTTTTTACGCTCGAATGGGGGAAGATTTATTTTTGTCTCACACTTTTTTTGTTATGTGCTTATTATCTCGGAGTGCTGATTAGGAAACTGCACATTTGTATTTACATAAATTTTAAAGGAAAAAGAATATTTATTCTTGAGCAGTGTCTGTAAAGTTCGCACTTAAGTTTCTTTTTTTTTGTCATTTCTTTCTGACATATAAAATTACGATTGCTTAACTAAATCAAAGCTAGCTCTTCTTTTAATGCTTTTCTTGCACATTAAATTATAAGCTGAAATTTGCTTTTTTATGAATTTCTTATGCTTACAGCTTATTTCTTTTTTTTTTTTTTTTTCTTATTTTCAGAATTGATGCTATAGAATTTTGCGCTGTAAAAAAAAGAAAAATTTCCTTTTTTTTTCTTAATGAAATGTTAAGCATTTGAAGGTCTTTGATGTAGATTAAAGAAAGAATACTTTTTGATTTTGTTGCAAAGAATTGAGTCTTTTCGTTAAAACTGCGTTGGCCGAATTTTTGATACAGGGGGCAATTTTCATTTATTTATCTTTGTAATTTTTGTGATTTCGTTTATTTTCTTTTTTTATGTACCAGGATTGAGTTTATCGTGGTTTTTGTTTTCAAGTTAAGTATTGTTTTACATATTACTTTTTGTGAAATTTTCGTCTTTATTGTATCCCTTTTTATATTTTTTAACTATATATTTTTTTCTTTTTTCAGTTTTTCTAATTAATTATGCTTCAACTTCATAAAATATATACGAATCGGAAACAGACGTAAAAATATTTTGTTGATTATTACAAAACAAAAAAGCTTTTTTTTTTTTTTTTTTTTTTTTAAAGCATTAAAAATTGAAGAATTGTTTACTGATTCAAATTTTCCCTGAATTCACGTATCTCTGGAGATCAAGACTGTGAAATTTGGTATGATAAGAAAAAAGTCATCTGGAGCGAGTAGATAGGCATTTATAATCGCCGAATTTTTTGTAAACAAAAAACAAAACTAATTAAGCTACAAATTAGCTGTTAAATTACAACTCAAAAGTAAGAATTATCAGTGCATAAATAAAGGTAAATTTAAACTAATTAGTGAGACTAACGTTCATTGTACAATCAATTGCTAATTTGGTGAGCAGGAAATTATTTAATTTTTAAGAGGAATGTTTTCTGATAACTTAAAATTGTTGATAGTGTAGGCGGACTTAGGGAAAGTGGCGACCGATGGCGAATGATACCAGCCTTTTAGTTATTCGTGCTGACGAATAGCGGTCGTGGCGAATGACGACCGCTATTTTTTCCCATTCCATTTTCTTTGTAATGTGTGGATAGCTAATAGTGTGATGTAATGTTTTATGCGGCGATTTGATTTTAGATCGGGCGATGTCGTAAGCTTTTTTTTTTCTTTTCACTAATCCTTTCTCATCGCATTGTTTGTTATTTATTTATTTATTTATTTACAATTATTTATTTATTTATTTATTTTTTTGTTTTTTGCAAACGTGATTTAAGAACGTTTTGTTTCAGAGTAAAGTCCATCGCTAAAGGCGTTAATTTATACTACTTATTATTGATTTTATAATTATATTTTTTAAATAAATACATTTCCAATAAATAAAAGCTGTTTTATGTGTTACGGTATGTGTTAGGATAGCTTTATGAGTTACGGTATGGTTTTTAAAGTGTTTTGGTTTAATAGTGTTATTTTCATATGATATTTAGTACGAACATAAAATACTACAGCACTTAGAAATTCGGAAAGAGAAAAAGAACTCAAATAAAAAAGTAAAAACATATTAATGTTATAAAACTACAATCATTGACTAAACCATTGACCGTAAACGGTGCGAATAGTAAAGTCAACTTTTAAAAGCTATTTTTTTTTTTTTTTTTTTTTTTGCTGGTTACTAATTTATTTTGTTTTACTTTAGCTTTTTTCTCTTTATGCCTGAGGAATCTTTATTTTTTTTAGTTCTGAAAAAAATTAAAAAAAAAAAAAACCTCAGTTTTTTACAGTTCTTTAAAATTCTTTAGGAAAAAGCTACCTTAATAACATCGTCTTATTTATTATTCAAGTATCCAGTCAACAAGAAATCTCCTTTTCCCGTTTTTTTGTAAAGGATAACTTTTATCAAGAATCCTACTAGTTATTTATACTCATAACTATTTCCAATAACAAAACCACGTCTAAGAAACATAAGTTATTCTTTCAATCAATAATTCCCGGCGCATCGTTTTCCTTATCTCCTAAGCTTTTTTTCTCTTCGTTAAGCGTAATCAAATTTTATATTTAGTCAAAAAGAAAAAGAAAAAACCTTTTTTTCTTTTTCTTTTTTTAATCGTATAAAGATTACTTACCGAAGTAAAAGAAATGGTTGAAAAATGTTTTTGTGTGTTACAAGCGCGGACGCAACTGTTTCTTAAGATAAAGGAAGACTATAAAGAACGTGGAACGATATACTTTTGGTTTTCCAAGAAAGTATAGCATTTGAAATATTTGTTGACCCGATGTTTGCATCACATTTTAATAATGCGATTTAAATATTTGCGGTGTTTTATTTTTAGTCATACTTAGTAGTTATATAAAATGTCATAGATTTTAGTGGAAAATTAATTTTAATTTTTTTACATACATTGAGGATTTTCTAAATCTGAATTGACTTTTGATGGGATAAATATTTATTTTTAAAAAATGGGGAGTAACTTTCGTAAATAAGTTATTTTTCTGGTCAATATCAATTAGGTTATCAATCTCTCTCTCTCTCTTTCGACACGTGTGTAATTGAGTGAACGTGCCTAAACCTATAACAACGTAAGAGGAAAACAATAAAAGAGATGACGAAAGAGTTTCTAATAAATAATTTCTTAACTTAAAAAACAACTCCATAAAAAAATAAATAAATATCCTGAAGGCCAACTCATAACGACTAAACTATAACCTATAATTCATCGTCACAATATTTCAAGAATAATGTTTTTCTAAGTTATAGTTTGAGTTGGGTGAGTTGTAAAACTACAGGATTATAGTTAGAAGAAATTTAGGATTTCAAGCAGTTCCGAATTTTACGTCATCATTTATACTCCACTCTTTCCCAACGTCAACGAAGCGAAAATATTTTCGTCATTTTTCAAATTCTGATTCAACTCGTGTCATTTTACTTCGGATACTAAATCATACTATCGTCAAAAATTTTCCATCTCTTTACTTTCATGCGATTTTGCCCTATTCACATTTTTATAAACCACTGAATAGTTTTACCTGTTTATTTCTTCCTCTTAAAGTTTGCCTATCCACATTAGTAGTTTAGAATGTTATTAAGTACTACTGAATAACTACCGAATTTAAATGTGTAGTTTTATAATCGATACACACATAAGACAAATCACAAATTCAAAAGCAAAATAGAAGAATCAACAGTCGGGGCCCATTCAAATTTTTCGGGGTTCCTTGATTGGTCAAAAAGGAATAGGCCCGACTGTTGATCCTTCGATTGTGCTTTTGAATTTATGATTTGTTTTATGTGTGTATTGATTATTAAACTATTTCAATGGTGTAATTATTCAGTAGTACTTAATAACATTCTAAACTACTGGGCTTATATTTTTTTCTGTTTAGTTTTTTTGGTTTTTACGCAGTCGGTTTTTTTTTTTTTTTTTTTTTTTTTTTTGTAGTTATTTAATAGTTCTTTTCCAATAGAGTTACTTAAGAAGAAACTATCTTTACAACGTTACTTAAAAGAAGCTGTATCGTTAAAAGAAAGTTTTTGCAATCCCAGTTTCCTGTAAAGTTTCTAATAAAAAGGCAGTTTTTTAAAAAAAAACCTTTTACTTCGTTTGAGTATCTGGTAGCACAATAACCGAAAAATACTTATTTGGGTAGCAGTTGTTAAAAAAAAATAGAAAAATAAAAGTTTGAACATTGAATAAATTTTTTTAATGATGTTTTAAAACAGTGTAAAATGTGTTGTGGCTGAACTAGCAAAAGTATAATCCAATGGTTTGTTTTTATTTTAAAACAATCTGATAATGATGGTTACCATTTGCTGTAAAGTTTCCGGTTCAAAACCAATCGTCAACTTTAAAGAAAGTGTGACTGAAAGTTTTGTGTCAAACTTTATACAGGTCAATAACAGTGCAGATTCGTTTGATTTTTCAAAAGATAATTTAAAAAATAGAGCGGATAATCTAGAAGGCTATCAGTGTTTTAGGTCGTGCATTGGATGCACGCATCAGTCAAGAATAAATTTGAAAAGCAAATGACTTTTTAAATACTGTAGTTAGTCACTCAGTTTCGTATTATAGTTCATCGTTTAACCTTATATTTTACGAGGCGTGTTTTAAAAGTAAGTTCCGTTTTAAAATAAAAGAAGAACGAGTACAAATAGAGCAAAGAAATTTATTGCACAAAAATCTACCACCCTTACGCTATTTTTCGACATTGCTCCCGTGATTTTTCCGAGCATTTGTCATAGCGTGGTACAGGTTTTTGTATACCTATTCCTACAAAGTTGCCGCCCGTGTAGTCAACCATGAGGACTCTTACAGGGCTTTGACTGGGGCGTTTTTGAACATCCTCTGGTCTACCCCCACCTCGCTCGCAGCATCTTTCATTTGTTTCGGCATCTAAAGTCTTTCCTAGGTGGTCTGTGGCACAACAGCAATAATGAGCTCAGAGAACATGTTATCCCATGGCTGACTACACAGGCGACAACTTTGTACGAATATGTATACAAAAACCTGTACCACGCTATGACAAATGCTCGGAAAATCACGGGAGCAATGTCGAAAAATAGCGTAAGGGTGGTAGATTTTTCTGCAATAAATTTCTTTGCTCTATCTGTACTCGTTCTTTTTTTTTTATTTCAAAACGGAACTTACTTCAAAAACACGCCTCGTATTGTCCGAGATTTCCAGCTTCACATTCATTTAAGATATCAAGTGTATTGTATTACTGTTTACGTTTGTTGTGTACTTGTCTACTTTTCAATACCAGTCCAATATAAACGAAGGGCTTGGGGCAAAAATGCAATATGCCACATGATGTGAATTTTTCAGTAGGCCAATTTCAAACTTATAAAATAAAAAAAAAATTACAGAATTTTTCAAAGGTATTATACATTCTATACTCTGTATTACTAAAACCAGATAAGTTTTTCTCCAAATGACATAATTCACTGTCTTGTTGATTTCAATTTTAGTTATGAGAAACAAAAATTTTGATCGAAAATTCACTCCTTGTGGCTTGTCACATTTCTGCCCCGAGCCCTTCAAACCTTCGTTTCTGTATGACTTAGAAATGACGGGATATGCGAAGGGATCTATTTTGTTTTAAGAGAAGTTTTTTGACCATCATTGAAGCTTGGTAAATAATAAAATAATTTGTAATAGTTATGAACAAGAGAAAAAAAAGTAAAGCTAGTGCGAGAAATTTAGCTGATGCCCTGGGGAGTTGGTTTGTTTAAATTTGAACGAAGTTTTTGATTTTTCTTTTGTCCTGCACTTTTCTCGATTTTAAGACCTCTGTAAGACGCTTGTTATATGGACAAAATACTCGGAAATATGTTTGAAATCACTTGCTGGAAATATTTCCCCTAAAATTGTTACATTTGCGTGCCGTTTAGTTTTTTATTATCATCATTTGTCGTTCTTCGCAAATACTTATCCATGTAAATAGATGGGGGGGAAATAACATCATATTTTCCGAATTTTTATGCTGAATACGCATTATAAGCTATAAACATTTTGAACGGGGATGAATAAAAGCGTTTCTTTTGCGAGATTCGATAAATGAAGCGTTATAGAAGCTTTTCTAAAATAAACGCTTGACAGGAAAAGGCTGTATAAGCGGTAGCCAGCCGGATTCCGGAACAGGAAAATAAGACTAGAGACGTAAAAAGAATGAAGACTTCAAACCAATCCAAAAGCTTTGTGGGACAACATAAAAATAACTCCAAGATTCGGGAACTGCCGATTACACTAGATCCGTTTTATTATACCTTTCTACGGTGTAAGCAGGGCCCAACAAAATCAGTCTCGTCAAATGGTTGTTTTGATGACTTGCGCAAATTGCTTTTATCTTTCATGAAAGAAAACTTCAATGTTTTCTATATCTTTATGGCGAAATGCATGTCAGTACCAGAAAGCTTGATATTAAATTCTTTGCAGACTCGGTAATTATCCGATTGTTTAAATTAAATTTTTGTTTTAGTTAGCTGTTGCCAAAATCTTACCGATGTTGAGCAGATGTCAGAAGTTTCTTCATAACCTAAAAAACTTTGAATAATAAAACTCAGTCTGAATCCGATGTTATGCAATAAAGTATTTGATAGTGTTTCTTTCAGAAAAAAGCAAATAAAAGTACGTATCTCTAAATTTTAGTTTTTTGGTGCGAAACTAATATAAGAGGAAGTTAACGTATAAAAATAATATTCCTTCTGAATGGTTTCTTAGGAACGTATAAGTTGACGAGTAAAGACTGATTAGGCATTTTTGGTTACGCTGTCGTGGGCAGATAAGCGGTTGTTACTTCAGAGATGAGTTTCCGAGATATTTGAAGAAACTTGTTTTCAGTGCAATACTAACAATACGGATATGTTGGAATTAGACATATTTTTCGCGCTTTTTTTCCAGCGGAAACAAAATGAGAAGCTTGTACGATAAAGCTAACGTATAATAGATGACAAAACTAAAAATAAAAAATTCTTCAGAACATCAAAACGAAAAAAGTAATGGATCTGATCTGATTCAGGTTAGAAGTATTACTCAGAAAAAGGACTATCTTGATCTTGTTTTTGTAATTTCAACGTAGTTCAACGATTGTTATGCACGTAATAATTAACGAACAAGGGACTTAGAAATAATTATTAATAATTATTAACGCCATTTCAAATTTAATTCAAATTTATAAATATTTTTTTCTCTCTTTCTTTTCAAAGAAACATGATGAGAGTGAAGCTATATTTGCATTTTAAAATTCTTTTTAACAATATATGTATCTATTCCTGAAGTTTTGTACCTTCAAACCGCAATTTTAATGTTCCATGTATACAAACTTATGTTCTTATGTATTCTACTTTTTTTTATTGTATCGGATTCCGACTTTGATATAAAATAGAATAGAATAAACCTTTTCATGTAAAACTTTCGTTGGAAAAATTCTTTTTATCCTTTAGCAATGATTTGTTACTTTTCTCAAAGATTTAAGAAAATCTTTACTTGTCAAAACTGAGGGTATTTGTGTAAGGGTAGTTTTGAGAATGTTCTGAAGTATGAAGTTTTTCGAAAACGTGGTATATATATATAGAGAGAGAATGTCTTGGGATTTTTTTTTACACCTTCTTTCTTCTCTTCCTTTCGTTATTTATTTTCCTTCCCCTTTTTTTCTGTAGATCTTTCATTCTTAGAATATTTCAGATTTTAGTCAGCATGTTCCCCTCCTTTCTAATGTCCTAGGTATATTTTCCGGTTTTCTATGCACAGATTTATAATGATTACCTTTTATAATGTGTCAAAGGCTACCTGTAATTTTTTTGATGAGATTTATTTTCACTGACTTTTTACCAGACAATTCGAAATGATGTTTTGATCTGTGATTTAAAAACTACAACAGGAAAGTACTGTTGAGGATCTGTCTTTAAGAGTAAGCTCGAATCCGCCTCAAGCAACTTTCAGAGCCCACGTTCTCTAATGCGCATGCGCATTCTCAACCGAGCTTGTAGACAGCAATATGCTTGGAATACAGCCATAGTACATCAACGATATATTTTATAAAGCATCCACCGTAGTTTGCCACATAAGCACCTCAACCGTAAGCCATTTTTGGCCTCCTCACACAGCCATGTTGATTCCTGCACGGGGACACTTACACCAGCTAACTTTAAGTGGGAAAACGAAATTTGTTTGCAGGAAAATGCATTTTCTAACTATCCATTTACACATAAAGCGATGTATATTTTATCTGTTTGCTGTTTAAGTGCTAAGCATATAAGTGTAAAACTAGTTTCTTATACCAACTTGCGGTTACGAGCGTCGGTGTTTAATCCGACGAGGTAAATTAAAAAAATTTTGTAATACGTTTTTTAAAAAATTATTTTGATGCCCAATAGCTAAAGTATCTTAATAATATGAAATTATATGCTGAAAAAAAAGTGTTTTATCTGTGTGTGGGGGGGGGGGAATAAAGATCTATTACTATTATGTGTTTTTTTCCTTTGTAATAATTGAACAATCACTTGATAATTACTTGACCGTCATTTTTGATGCATAATAATATTCATTTTAATAATAAAAGGAATTACTTGTCAGTAACTGCATGCATCATAACATGAGGCACATTTTTTACAAACCATTTAAATCGCTCAACAGCTTTTTACAAACCTTTTAATTAGTTTCTAGGTCATCATATCATAATCAGTTTCGGAAAATAATTTCCAATTTTGGATTATATTAACTATTAGAAATTATTACATTAACTTCCTTGTTTTAGAAAATGAACTCTTCATAAAATGCTCAATGTTTAAATTTTTTTTTAATTTTTATCTCCAGGGAAACAAAACAATGAATTTGTATTTTACACCCTTTACGTTTTGTTATCTCCACAAAAACTCATTTTAGTATTAGTGGTTCACTGTTTCTTTGCGTCCTTGTCCCGTCTTTTTTTTTTTTTTTTGTGAATACGAATTGTGTATTAGTAATGTATTTTGCTGTATCGTTGAAAATAAAACTAATTATATTTCTTGTTTTTTAGGTAAGTGGATCACATTTTATGCCACCGTTTCTTGAAGTCTGGTGAGAGATCTATATAAGGTTTCATTCCCTTGTACTTTTTGGACGTGTCCTTAAACTTGCATGAATGCACGTATTTCCTTGAAATAGAGTGAAACAATTTTAAAACAGTGAATGTTTATCAATGTAAATAACATGCAATGTATTCTGCTGTAAAGTTCATTCAACTATATTGCAAGCACACAGGCTTCTTAAAATTATACTACTAATGATAAAAAGATAAGGGTTCCTAAAATTTAACATAGTTGCAAAGAAATAGACTTCTAAAACATGTGTAAAATCGAAAAAAAAAGGCGTAAATAAAGTTTAAGTAAATAACACAGTGTAAATAAAGCACAGCGTAAATGAAGCCCAGTGGCACAGTGGTAGTGCTTCGCGCTCCCACGCCACAGGTCCGGGTTCTATTCCCGGGTCGGGCATGGTTGACTCAGCAGTTCATCTCTTCAGTGGGTCGATAAAATGAGTACCAAGCGTGCTTGGAAACCAAACAATTGGGGTTTCGCGTTAGGCTGACTACCTAACCGGAACATCTCAATTGCACCCTAAAGTCCCTCATTAGGAAACTTGAGTTGGGCAAAGTAAGCCTGGGCCCTCACGGACTGTCGTGCCACAGGGTTTAGTTAAATAAAGCACAAAGTTAATACAAAACAATATCTAAAAGTCTACTATCGTCTAAAACAGGATAAGGTTAGAGTGTGGAAAAGGGTTTCTGCCAGGACCGCGATATCTTGGTAAATTTTTAGGTAAAGGAGCCGGACGCAGGAGTAGAAAGCTTTACAATTCCAAGGGTCGGAGTAGGTTTCCTCCGACCCCGAAATCCTGATTATATTGGCGTTACTTTTTAATTAGTTATTCTATTTGTCTAAAGAGGAGTGAGAAAAAGCGGTTTGTTTTGCCAATAACAATAAATTTTCCACTATAAGTTTTCTCAACTTTTGACTAAAACATAAATGAACTCATCCAAAGTCAAGCGTCTTGCTATTATAACCGTGCCACACATATTTGCCGCTCTTTCCCATGATAAATATTTTTTGTGCTTCCTTACAGAGCAAATTCTGTCCAAAAAAAAAAAGAGTATTTCTTCGTAAGTCGTCGTGAAATAATATTAAACTTTGCATTTTTAATGTTTTTTAATGAAATTCCTGTTATTGATTATTCATTGTTAATGAAAAAATAATACGTTCCCTACGAAAAATAGGCAGGCGCGTGCACTGGGGGGGGGGAGGGACACCTTTTGGAACGGACCTGATGGGGACGCGAGATTTTTAAAATGAGGGATGAAACATGTGTCGGGAGACGTAGGGTTCAACAATATAGAGGGGGGCCCCTGAATGTCATTTGTGACGGGCCCGAAAATTTCAGTGCACACTCGATATAGTAGATCCGTTATTTCGAGATAAACTATTTGCTGCAAACTGTTGATTATTTTTTCAACAATACATCGGCAAAATCGAAAATTGAAGACTTTAGCTCAAAAAATAACTGTATTTTCGTGCAGTAAACTTATTATTTAAACGCAAATGCATCTTAACTTTTCCTACTTATTCTGAGTGATTTAACGGGCGCTGTCCTAAATCGGTTGCATTATACAGTTTCGTGCTCTGAAATTTATCACAATACTTGTTTGTAAATATTTGGCATAAACTTTGTTCATCTGCTCATTTGCAGCTACGAAGCGTTGAAACAATAACTTTCAGATTTACTGCCAAACCTAAAATGTGTTATATTTTCTACTAACAAGCTTCAAATGGGCAGTTTTCATGAATTCGTTTCGTTTCAACGGATATTCCTCCTGAAATAGGGTTTTCACCCTTTGCATAACCATATTTTCTACACTCGAACAGGAGAGATACGATATGTTTATGTATAAATAAATATTTCTGGGCATTGAGAGAAATGAAAATTTCTCCGGATTTGTTTTCGATGTACAACGATATCTGCCCACAAATATTTTAAACTAGTGGTACCCGTACGACCCGTAGTAGAAAATTAAAAGGTTATTTTGTTCGCCTGTATATTTACAAATAATGGATGATGAATTTCTCGCCAATCTGCTGTGTTTTCTTGCCCCTGTTTCAGTTATGGTATTTTGCTCGTCCACGTCATGGTAATTTTGCTCGTCCAAGTTATGATAACTTGCTCGATAAAATGTTCTTAAAATTGCAATAGAAAAAGAACGAAATCTAATTTTCGAAAAATCGCTTCGAGATGCTTACCCTTATGCTACGAACTCATTTGTGCCAAATTTCATGAAAATCGGTAGAACGGTCTATGCGCTATGCGCGTAACAGACAGAGATTCAGAGACACTCACTTTCAGCTTTATTAGTAGTAAAGATAAAGATATTTATTATTGTGTTGAAAAGATGTGTGGTTTTACTTTTTCACTATTCGATTCCAAGCACATATATTCCTTGTCTCAAATACAGCACTATTTATTAAATGCCGAAATGTATGAATACTTTTTACATAATGTCTAAATTTGATGCAAGTTGAATTTTAATAATTCAGTTTTCACAGTGGCATATACCACATACTATATCATTTTTCTATACGACACAATGATTTTTATTGGTCCAACTCATAAAGATGTAATGACAAATATATATGTATGAAATTTATATGAATATGTATCGGTGAATGGTTATCTGAATATAATCTGCATCGGTGTGCATTTTAATTCTATTTATGAAAATTTGTGAAGTAAAAAAGTAGTAGTTTGCTAAAATGTTTATTGGGCAAAGTTATTTTTGTAGAAAATTGTTCTTTATTAAACAATATAAAAAAGTATTTATAGCAATTTCTACGTTATTGTAAAAGTAACTGTTTTTCATCAAAAAATAATCTGTTCAAAACTTCAAACCTGATAGCTTGATGTTTCGCTGATTTTTTTTATTTGTTGTTTTAAAATTTGAAGAAATGTTCTTAATTGCGATGAAACTTGCTTCCCTATTTCAGAGAAGCAGGTTTTGAACACTCACCCCTTCGTGCTGTTGTCTTACCTCTGCTGGAAAGAATCTCATAAAAATTTTTAGGCGTTGAATGTTTTAATAATGATGTGGGTTTATGCTCAAATCGTACTGAATAAATTGCATTTAAGTAAAATGATCTGTAATAAAATTAAAATTATATCTCTTTCTTTCTCTTCTTCTTTTCTCTCTTTTTTTTTCTTTTGATAAAGCATAACTTGATTTCTTTCCATAAAAATGAATGTTAAGGTTTTACGCAGTGAGGTTAATTACGAGGTGTACTTTTTTTCTTCTCCCTTGATTGAGCTTACACATTTATTTTATCTTCTAGACAAATTAATTACTTAGAAAACGAAACCGAATAAGTTTACAGAACGTTCGAAAATAATTATTTTTCAAAACAAGTTGTTTTTGACTATCATTTGTTTAGAGTGTAAAAATTTACATCAGTTCTTTTTAGTTTTGTTTCTTTGGATGGCCTTTAATAAATGTTGTTTTCGTTACACCAATTATTCTTATCCACTGGTCCGCGAAAAAAAAAAAGGCCGGAACGCAGAGTTTTTTTACTTATCTGCATTTCAAGAATCGTCTTATTTAAGTAAATAAATTAATAATAAAACACTTTATACTCTTTTACGTTATTTCTGTACCTCAAAATTAGGCTAACGTGAGTCATACGGTCAATAATTTTCAAGAGAGCGTACGAAACAGTAATATCCTGAAAATCGCTATTGTTGGACTTGCGTAAGTCTGGCCCCGGAGTACAACATAATTCTATAAATACTTTTAATAATTTTCGATCATTTTTCTGAAAGGTTAATTATTTATACATAATAACTGATTACTTGTCGTTACATTTAATTTTGAGAACTATTTCAAAACAGAAAAAAAAATTTCACAATTTTTACCTGTCATTGGGTTGAAAAGGGAAGAGAAACGCTGCCTGATATACAGTGAAAGTCAAAAGCACTTTCTCTTTTTTGGGAAAATAGCGACTAATATTTACAGCATCCAAGTAATTAGAAATTCAGTATTTGTGTCTTTAACCAAACTCTTTCGATTGTTCCACATTACGAATTTCAATTTTCTGTCATTTCTTTCGAAGGTTCATTTACTTATACATGATAACAGTAATAACTTTTCTTTACATTTAAATTTAGTTTTAAGAATTATTTCACAAAAATTTACTTTTTTTAATTTTTTAACGGACTTTCGGTTAAAAAAGGAAGAAAAACGCTGCCATATATACTGTGAAAGTGAAAAGCACTTTCTCTTTTTTGGGAAAATAGCGACCAATATTTATAGCATCCACATATTAGAAATTCAGTACTTGTCTTCCTTAACCAAACTCTTTCAATAGTTCCACAATAGTACTTTAAACTATTTTCGGTCATTTATTTGAAAGATTCATTTTCTTATAAATAAAAACATTATTAACTTTTCTCTAAATCTAAATTTAGTTTTAGGAACTATTTCACAAAATAAAAATCACAATTTGTACTGATATTTGGGTTAAAAAAAAAAAAAAAGAAGAGAAGCGTTTCATTACATACAGTGAAAGTGAAAAGCACTTTCTCTTTTTTCAGGAAAATATCGACTACTATTTATAGCATCTAAGTATTAGAAATTCAGTATTGGTCTCATTTAACCAAATATTTTTAACAGTTCCACAATACTGTTAACAATTTTCTGTCATATATTTGAAAAATTCATTTACTTAATAAATAATAACAGTAATAATTTTTCTTTGCATTTAAATTTACTTTTAAGAACTGTTTCACAAAAGTTAACTATTTTCGCAATTTTTTACCGGTATTTGGGTTTAAAAAAAAGGAAGAGAAACGCTGCCATATATACAGTGAAAGTGAAAAGTACTTTCTCTTTTTTGGGAAAATAGCAACTAATATTTATAGCATCCAAGTATTAGTAATTCAGTACTTGTCTCATTTTACCTAACTCTTTCAATAGTTCCACGTTACGAATTTCCATGCGTGGAAAAATGCCAATGATATTTCTACGTCGCTATGATTTATTGCACTATCAGCTTTGAATTTGAAGCCGTTTTTTTATCATGTAATTAGCTTCATAACTTCAGGGTAATTGCAGCCAAGGTTAGTAATCAAGGTTTTCCTTGATTTGCCTTTTGCTTTATTTGCTTCGCTTTTTAGTGCATGTTATTTTTTTTCCTTTACTTAACAAGTTTTCAACCTGCTTATTAAAAAAGAGCATAATTCTATTAAAGTTAAACAAATAACACTGGTTTCAGATAAACATTATGGAAGTATGTATTAGTTTTGAAAATACAAAAGGCAGAATGGATTTATCTTACACCTCAATGTCTGCTGCACTTTGCAGAATGGTTTTTGAACTTAATTCTGCGTATATTGTATATTTTTGTCACCGTAAATACACGAAATAGTAGAATGGCGGCTTTCACCTGTGGTTGATTCAAAATGTCTTAAGATTTTTTAAACAAAAATATTTATTCTACATCTTTTATTTCTGCTTTCATCGATACCTTGCGTCTAGAACTGGAGTTAAGTATTTAAAAATAATCCCCACTACAGTAAAACCTGTCTACAACGATACTGTTGTGACTTTAAAAAAATATAACGGAATAGACAGATTATCGTTATAGACAGTTTGATTACTCATGCTGACATTTTGCGGGGACCAAAAAAAAAAAAAATGTTATATACAGGTTATCGTTATTGACAGTATCATTATTCAGGTTTCACTGTATAAGGTACAGTCAACTCCCGATTATCCACGGAATCGAGTGGCACAAGTGCCGCAGATATTAAAAATCGCGAATAAACCGGAAAAAAGCCAAAAATGAGGTACACATAGGGTAAAAAATGTCCTTTCTCAAAAACTTAGCTGTATTGATGCATAATATACTTTCTTCGAACAGTGAAAATCTATACGATACAGTAAAAATGTTTTTGCACGACAGACCTTAACATCAATAAAAAACAATTGTATGAACGATGAAGAAAGAACAATTCATTAATAAAACGAAAACAATTGAGTTTATTTACAATTTTTCGACAAATAAAAAGTCATTGGTATTTTTTTTACTGACAAGGAGAGGTTACGGTCTCGGAAATCCAGATCGGGATGAGATTTGGTAGATTAGTAGTATCCTTTAAGGGTACTCTCAGGGTAAAGTAATAAAGCGCACTAGCCATAAAATTCCGAGAAAACAACCTTTAAAGATTTACGCGCAACTTATAAGCTAGTAGAGATTGTTCGTAAACAAGCGCCCGGTGGTCATGTGGGCAGCGCTCTGGGGTTCCATGCGGCCGATCCGAGTTCAAATCCACTGCAAGTTTCTTTTTTGTTCATTTATAAAGTGACTTTGTAGGTAATACTTAATTTAAAAAATATGATGTATTTTTAATGTGTGATAGTACATTAAATTTCTATTTACTATTCTCACAAACAAGTGATTACAAATTTTTAGATATTATAAACTTTGACGAAGTAAATGATTTTTGCAATAAATGCATAATCAGTTTCTTTGTGGATGAGTAAGAAGAATTATATTAGTTATTGCACATAAGCAAGTAGTCAAATTTTAAAAACACTAACCGCACTTATCGAGCAATGGTTTTGCTCCTTGATTCTGTTATTTGTAAATTTTTCGTCTGCTGTATTTTGCATTGAATATTCAACTCTTTATTTTCCATCTATTATCGTCTGCTATGTTCATGTTTGTTTTCATCATTAAATTTATTTATCGTCTGTGCTGTATATTAGACTGGAAAATTCTATACCGTGAAAAAGGATTTGAGTTTTTTAAATATTGTGAATCGAAATGGTCGGTTATTGAAGTAACCCTGAAACGAATAAAATCTGTTAACAAAATGGATAAAAATTCATTGCACAGTGAAATGTTGAAGCAGAGATTAAAAGATGCTGTCGTTTATTACGAGAGCTTGCTTACTGAAAATCATTTGATTGCATCAGAATCATATCAAGTTCAATTTCTCGCGTCCATTTTTATAGACAGGTAAATAATTTAATAAAACGTATACAAAATTGCGCGTATCTCGTTGAAAATAATAGAGAAATGAATACCCGTGAAGATTGCATAAAATACAATCAATTGTCCATCATCAACTGTCATCGCCAATTTTTGATAAAATGATTCGATATATGCCTGGTATACTTCTAAACTTTCTGACAAAAGAGAAATTTTCCTGAATGTAAATGAAGTATGTTCCAACGACTCTTTTACAAAGAAGTTGCTCCTGTAAGCAATCTTCCTTTATAAATTGTGCGAGATGTCAAAACAGTTTTTGTTTTCCATGTTTTTATGATAAATATCATTCTGGTGTATGTATATAAATAACAACTATATTGTTAAAAATCATCTATAAATTAAGCTCTACAGTGATTTTGTAGCCGTTGTAATTCAAATTTTAACTTGTATCGATTTAATTTATCTCCATTTTCTCTATTAAAGTGCTTTACGTGTTCAAAAATTTCGCATTATCTTCAATTCAAATTCCACAAAGCTGTAACAGTCACTTGATAAATGAATAAAAAAGAAACTTGCAGTGGATTTGAACTCGGATCGGCCGCATGGAACCCCAGAGCGCTGCCCACATGACCACCGGGCGCTTGTTTACGAACAATCTCTACTAGTTTATAAGTTGCGCGTAAATCTTTAAAGGTTGTTTTCTCGGAATTTTATGGCTAGTGCGCTTTATTACTTTACCCTGAGAGTACCCTTAAAGGATACTACTAATCTACCAAATCTCATCCCGATCTGAATTTCCGAGACCGTAACCTCTCCTCGTGAGATAAATGCGTTCGTAAATGTGCGTCAGGAGCCCAGAAACAAATTTAGGGACCAGGCAAATTATTTCTCAATATTTATTGGAAAATTAATTCGTAATCCAAGCTCCTGAAAGTCTAGTTTTGAGAGAACTCGTTGCCAATGGGGTTTTTTTTCCGTTATTTACTTTTTTTTTTTTTTTTATGTACGGAACCCGGTAAGTGTTTAATTTGCACTGGAGTTGAGCTTCTGCACTTCTTTTCCGTTTTAAGTGATATTTTACCCTTTAAACTGAATTCAGCTGTAATTACACATTAAAATATGTTTTGAAAACAATAGGGCTTCTGCACCTCTTTTTTTTAAGCCCTGATCCATCTTATTCATTAGTTCCTAAACAGATATTTTTCCTTCACAAGATCCTCGCTCTACCAGATCTCCTACTTGTACCGTGGTTCTATTTGTGGATCGCATGCTTTTTTACTTTTGCTGGAAAAATGCACACTAAATGTAGGAACCTTTAAAATACGGCAGTACTACAGTTGTACCGTGAAATAATTTGGACTTCGCTACAGCTTCGGTACAGCAGTTGTACCTTGGTAGTTCTTTCCCCCCTTTTGGCAGGTTGTTAACTGCCGTAAAAGTGAAATGCAAAATCGGTCAATAGTTTGGTAAAATTAGTTACAGAAAATATTCTTCCTTTGAAAGGTTTTAATTTTTATTAAAATTAAATTTCAGTTATTTTTTACTATTCAGTTAATTATTATTATTCAGATAATTATTTCAGTAATTCAGTAAAATTAAATTCAAATTTCAGTTACGTTTCAGTATTTTTGAATTTTTCGACTTTTTCTTTCCTTTTTTGCATTTTTAGCATCTACTCTACTTTAATTTTAGCGTGCAAGCATGATTATTATGTTTCTGATTTAAACACAACACAATTTTTTAATTTTTTAAATCAGTGTCCGAGCTTCAAATTTTAGTTTCTGTTCATGTTTGGGAAATCTTTAATTACTTCTCAAACTCATTTTTCATAAATACTTCCAATGAATTGCAAACGGTTGATTAGGTAGTTACTTTTTATTTACCTCTCTGAAACATTAAAAATAAGTTAATCCAAATCTAGCGAACTCATTCTGAACTAATTATGTTATGCACGTTATGATATTTTTAGGTAAGAATAGTTTAGACATGCATTTACAAAATTTTATACATAGCCATTTCGCTGATCTCTCATACTTTTTGTCCTTTTGTGCTTTTTCTACGCAAAAGGAGCTTTATTTCTCTCTAGATTTGCATTTAGCTTCTTTTTGTTGAAAGAATTTCTTAGTGTACACATTTGTCTTTTACAACTTTAAAGCGTTGATTAAGATGAACAGTTTTATTTACATAAGCTGTCTTTACGTTGATCTTTTTGAGCAGTTAATATGTCTCATTCTTGTTGTTTCTGATTTCTTTTCCTCTCTTCCTTTTTTTTCTTGGGAAATGTTCAGAATTTCAAAACAATGTTCTCAAAATGTGTTATTTGTTACATGTTTTGAGTTGTTGAAATTAAAAGCTTATTATTTTCTAAGCTTGTTTAAATCTAAACATGAAATAAAAAAAGAAGAGCTGAATGACTCATTTTTATTTACTCCACTGTGAATTGAAAACTCTATGTTTGTGCTGATTTAAAATTAAGTCGCTTATATTAGCATTTGTTTTTCGCAACGAAGAAATAAATAAAATTACTTATGGTTCTTTTTATAACAATTAATATCATAATTATCTTTGAAAATATCCAGTAACGAATTTCAAACGACAAATAAAACATTGTTTGTGTTCTGTTTAAATTTGAATTGTACATTATACAAAATGCATGTATTTATCCAATAATGAAAACAAAGTAATTTGGATTGTAGCTTTTAATCCTTGGAGTCTAAAAGAGGGGGGGGGGGGATGTCTAGAATCGTTTCGCATTCACTATTTTTCTAACACCTTTCTGGCACTTAATATTGCAATAAATGATTCCGATAACAAGGAAATGACATTTTACAATAAAATGTGTGTTGGTAAAGGTAGCAGTGGTTTTGTAGTGTTTTTCAGCCCTTCTGTAGTATTTTGAGTTTTCTGTGTTCATGGCAGGGTCCGAAAATATCATGATATTTTCGAAAATATCCAATATTTTCATATATATCCGATATTTTGATATATATCCGATATTTTCTATAAGCACAAACTAAAGTCTTCAAAATAGTAATTATGCATCCTCAAATCACTCTTTATTTTCATATATTATAATTACAATATGTAGATTAAAAATTAATGTTTCTTTCATTATTTCTATCTAATGTTTCATTTTACATTTCTATCAATTTTAATGGAGTTAATTTGGCATTAAATGTTTTACTCATTTTTCTTCTGATAGCTTTTACAATTATATGATTCAGAAATAAATACTATACATTAGTCGGTGAAGAGTCATAAGACATTTTTATTTTTTTTCTTACCAATGTTTAAAATTTAATCAGGCACTTTTAATATGAATTAAAATTGTTACATTACTAATAATTTTAATAAAATACAAGTAAATAAAGAATATTATATTACTTTGTTATATTGATGATGTATTATACATCATAAAAATATAGTACATAACTTTTTGGTTATTTTTATACTAATAAATGAACATTATTACTATGATTAATATACTTTTTATATTGAAAATACCATAGTTGAAAAAATAAATATCGAAAATCTCAAAATATCGCCATATTTTCAAAATAAATATCGAATATATATCGTGATATATATCGACTGATATATAACAGCGAACCCCGGTTTATGGTAAGGAAAACGTTGTCCTAGAACTAAGCGGACTATTCCACACCATCACTTTTGTAATTGTAGCTGCCGCAACGTCGTCTCCGTAAAATTTCATATTTTCCTTTTCTTCAATGTTTTACTTTTTTTGTCATTATAAAGCAAAACAAAATTTTATAGGGGCGGTCTATAAATGATGTCACACTTTTTTCATCAGTTTTTATCTCCCTATCTCCTTTGTCACAAAGTGTTACGCGTCACCCCTCCCCCTTGTTACTGTATACATCACGCAATTTTTTCATTCGCATATTCTGTTAAAAACTGCGTGATGTCACATTTCTTGTTACCACCTCCTTCTCCTCTGTCATACTTTCACAACTCCCCCCCCCCCCTTTCTCAAAAAGTGACATCATTTGTGCACAGCCCCTTATGAAAAAGGAAACAATTATAATACATTTAACAGGCAGACAGACGCACTAGTAGTTCTATTATTTCGTAAAAAATATTTTGTTCTTGACTCATTTTGCCTAAAATATTTTTTTGGTTTTATTTCTGATTGCTACAATTGGCTTTGTTTAAGATTTTTTCGTAAGATATCATCCTGCACTTAGAAATGTTTATGCCGTTTTATGTAACTTCAAACCCCTTACCCTGCCTAAAACTCATTATGCTGAAAAATAACGTTTTGAAGCTAGAGAAAAAGCTACAGATATCTCAAATTGTGGTACCTGATACTTTCAAATTAATTTCTTTTTTGTCAGAGAAAACTCGGAAATTTCTAGCAATTTATCTGCAATTTAATAATTTGTAATTCTTGTTCTTTAGCAATTGCGTACTTT
>NC_072735.1:153550413-153555413 GCF_026930045.1 Uloborus diversus
GGGAGGGGAGTTCGTGAAAACGAACGTTATAGAGATATGAGAATGGTCTTCTTGGCGAGTGGATTGAACAAATGGCTCTTATATCTGAGCTGATGGAAAATAATTATTAAGGAAACTCTTTACACATAGCTGGCAAGATGAAGCAACGGGAAGACTTAAACCACGGGCTTCGGTTTTGAACCAATTTCGGAATAAAAGAGTTGGAGTCGATCATTTTCCTTTAGAGTCTGCTCGGTCGGTCATTTTCTAATAGAATTTCAGGGTTGCAGAGTAGGAGTCTCAGTACAATTGATTTTGGGGTAAAGAATCAGATACAATACTTTTCCAAAAAAATTTAGTAACTGAAATGTTTAAATGTTTTTTTGGAACATATTCACAAATAATTATCATGTGATTGTCATGCTTGTAACTTTCAATGAAGTGAAGTAATTTTATAAAACAGAGCAAGATATTTCAACAAAGTATTGAGTATTTATTTACAAATGGCGTTACATCGTTAAAAGACATAAACGTTTTTTCGTTATCATCAGTCTCTGAATGAGCTTTCTCAGAACGAAAGAAAATCAGTAGTCGTTATCAGTATTTTAGTACACATTTTTTACTATTGAATTTTTTTTTCCCTGATGAGAACTGCGTTAGTGAACAAATAGTTTTTCAACCAAGAATATGTCCTTTTGTGAAGCTAACGGTAAGAGCTTTCCAATAAACAGTTTTCGACATTGGCAATCTCCTTTCTTTGTCACTCAATGAAGAAGAATTGAATATTCGAAACGATAGAATTTAACGGCTGAGAAAATATATCCAGCGACAGCTCTAGCTGCGTCATTTTTGGTTAGTAGGCCATTCTAAACTCGATCCAGTCGTAAAGAGGAAATGCTCAACATTTATTACTTTAAATTTAGTGGAAGGTGTTATGCACACATATTCAGGTTGCTTGCCTTTTTGGCCGCCTCTAGTGGCCATCTTGTTTCGATTGGGAGATGCCGCTGGCATGGTGCCAGCTGCAGGAAATTGCTCCTGTAACCCTTCGTCATAAGGGAAGAAGAACAAATTGTTTTCAGTCCTGGAGTTGGACATTCGAAGGTCTTTTTAATATTTTATGAAAAAAATGGCACTTCTTACATTAAGAGAAGTATCGTCCAATTTGGAGTTTTTCGGAACGACTTCTCATTTGTTGTTGTGTTTATTTTTTTCTGTTTTGTATAATCGGGGAAAATTATCCTTTTTGATGAAGAACAATGATTAGAATTTTAATTTTGCTTCGTAATTATTTTAATTTGTTTAGTTGCTGTTTTAGCAGTTATGTTTCTGCAACCAAGTTATTTTCATTCTTGAAAAATTCAAAATAGTTAGAAATCTGCAGTGGCAGCTTCAAATGTCTTATATATATATATATATATATATATATATATGTGGGACGCCGAGCTACTGGTAATAACTATGAAAATGCTGGTATTCACTTATAAAAGCACTCATTGATGACATAATTTTAGCTACTAAACATTTAATGATAACTAAACTACACATAACTAATATTTACAAAAATGATTACAATGCAGAAGTGCAGCCGTCTTGCTGCTCGTCTTACGTCTTTCGTCTCCTCAAAGTTATTCACTAATCAAAAAGTTTTACCGCCCTTGGCGCTGTTCGTTTTGTCGCCGGACTCTACGTCGTCATCTCTTGGCGAGTTTTACATACAAGAAAGCTAAATGTATGAAGGGCTATGCAAGCGTTACCAGGGTGTACCAGAGTCGGCACACACAAGTTCGGCCGTCCTGCACTCGACTGGACCTCCAGGCGAACTGAAAATATAGTAAGCAAAAAAAAAACAAAAACAAAACAACAATTAAACTAAAATTAAATTGGTTGCAAAGTTTTTCGTCTTCAAAAGTTCAGTCTTTGATTTTGCTCGTCCCAAAATTTTTTCGGTCTTCACAAAAATGTCGTCTGCAAATGAAAACTGTCCGTCTTTAAAAAGTGTTCGTCTTTAAAAATATTTCGTCTTTAAAATTTTTCTTCGTCCTCGTCTTTAAAAAAATTCGTCTTCGTCTTTAAAAAATATCGTCTTCGTCTTAAAAAAATATCGTCTTCGTCTTTAAAAAAATATCGTCTTCGTCTTTAAAAATGTCGTCTTCGTCTTTAAAAAATTTCACCTTCGTCTTTAAAAAAAAAAAAAAATCTTCGTCGACGTGCGTTTCGTCTTTTATCGTTTGCTTCATCTTTATTTTCGTCATTTGTGTTTTCTCTCATCTTTTTCGTCTTCTTTTGGTATTCGTTTTTCGTCTTTAAATTGGAAAGTATGGACAGTTGGTTACAAAAAGTTGGTTTCTCTTCTTCTATTTTTTACACTTCTTTGCTTCTTTTTTTTTAATTAATTAACATTCCGAAAAGTTGTTCCATGGTTTAAGGAATTCTGCGCATGTTGAGGTGCAGTTTGGTCCTTCGTGAGTTCCTTCTTTGATGACATCAAACGTATTTCCTCCTTACCTCGTTATTCTGTACGGGCCTAGGTACTTCGGTTTAAGTTTTAGGTGAGGTCCAAATTTGCGTTCTTTTGATGGCGACCAAATCGTTAACTTCGTAAGACTTTCGGTTTTTTCCTTCGTAAATTGTATGTCTTCTGTTTTCTTCCTGAATTTTAAAAATTTGTTCCTTCGCATGTTTTCTCATATCTTTCTCTTTGGGCTTCAAAAACTGGCTTGAAAATTCAACTTCAATCATTTCTTTCAGCTTTTCAAGTCCTGCAATCTTCATCTTCGTTCCAAAAAGTAATTGCAAATGGAGTTTTATCAATGCTTCTTTGATATGTTGAGTTAATGGGCTTGTTGCAGTTTATTCGTGTGCTTGTACCACTGAGTAGGGTTTTCCAAGGACAATTTAGAAAGAATTGCAATAATTGTTTGATTAATTCGTTCGACTTGGCCATTTGCTCTTGGTAATCCTGTCGTTATAAAATGATGATTAATGCCCTCTTTTGCGCAGTAATCAGCAAATTCGCTAGAAGTAAATGCTGGTCCTTTATCCGAGATTATTTGTGAAGGGTTTCCAAATACAGTCTTTTGAAGCTCTAATTTGGCTATGGTTTTCAACAGACGCTCGTTGTTTTTGTTGGGTAGATCCATACAAACTTAGTAAAGGCGTCAACTACAACAAAAATATGTTGGTAATTTTTGTTAGTACTCTCTAAGGGTCCAATGTGGTCAACATGATACGTTTTCAGTGGGACGTCCTTCTTATGCAATGGATGCAAAAGACCTTCTTTTTTTCCCTTTTTATGGTTCAGAAGTATACAATGGACACAGTTTCCTATTATTTTTCTATTTTCTGTCTTAGTTTTGGGATAAAATAATATTCTCTATGTTCCTATTTCCAGTTATTCTGCTTGATACCTGAGTGACTTTTCTCGTGCGCATTTCTTATTATCTCTGTTTGCATATTCTCTGGCACAACCACTAATTCTTTACCTTCAACAAATTTATATAATATTCCAATTTCTATCACAATAATCTTCATAATCTGAAATTTAAGTCTTTCCTTATAGTTTTAATTTCAGGTCTTTATCTTGAGCTGATTTCAGCTTTGGCAACAAATTATCGACTGAAATGCAAAACACGTCGATAGGGGAGCGGCTGAGAGCGTCAACATGTGGCATCTTGCTTCCGGGACGATGTTCAATGTCATAATTAAATCCTGTAGTAACAAAGCCCAACGAGCTACACGGGTACATAAGTCTCGTTTTGACAACGTTTTCTCAAACGCGGCGCAATCGGTTACAATTTTGAAATGGATACCCAAAAGGTGAAACACGGAACTTCTTTATCCCTTCGATGACGGCTAGGGCCTCAAGTTCATAACTAGAATATTTCTTTCGGCATCAGTCGTTTTTCTACTCATGAAATAGGTTGGATGAAAATTCTTTTCATTTGGGGGTTTTTGCATCAAAATTGCAGAATACCCTTCTAGGCTAGCGTCCGTATGAAGTTCAGTCTCAAATTTAGGGTTGTAGATTCCCAAAACAGGTGTGGTCAGCTAACAACATTTTTTAATTGGTTGAACGCATGTTTTTCTTCGACTCCAAAATGAAATTTTCGATCCTTTTTCAAGAGATCACTTAACGGCCTAGCTATTATGGAATATTTCGGAATAAACTTCCTAAAATATCCTGTTAAACCTAAAAAGCTTTGAACCTTTTTCAAATTCGTCGGCTCTGGAAAATTAAGAACAGCTTTAGTTTTTAAAGTAGATGGGAAAATATTTCCACCCTCGATTACATGTCCTAAGAAATCAATACGTTTTTTTCAAGAAATGGACTTCTTAAAATTGACTTCAAGTCCGTATTCGCTTGCAGTTTTTAAGACCAGTTCAAGCCATTCAATACCTTCTTCGGGAGAGGAAGACAAAATGATTATATCATCCATATAAGGCAAAACAATACCCTTATTAATTAATTCTCGAAAAATAGTGTTGATAAATCTTGTAAAGACCGCCGGAGAGTTACATAATCCGAAAGGGACTTGGCGAACATTGGTATGTCCTTCAGCGTTACAATGACGTTATATCTTCTGCTCTCTTCACTTACATTTACATAGAAAAAAAGCATTTTTGAGGTCAATAGTACTAAAAATATTGGAGCCCTGCAGTCTATCCAAAATATCTTCAATTAGTGGAAGGGGAAATCGATCTTTTACTATAACCTTATTTAGTTTTCTATAATCAATGCATACGCGCGGTGTCCCATCTTTCTTTTTTACAATAACCACTGGACTGCAATACTCGGAGGAACTGGATTCCACTACACCTTCTTTTAACCATTCGGCAACCTGAGCTTCGACGATCATTTTTTCTGAGAATGCCAACCTACGGGGATGATGAGATATAGGTACGTCATTTTTACCAAAATTTTTAACTCAACATTAGTGGTTTTAATTTGTTTGAGGCACATAGTTGGAATCAATGTCTTTACTTTAGATCTTAAATCAAGAGGAATATCAGGAAAATAT